>NC_053492.1:448239714-448444714 GCF_905171775.1 Rana temporaria | reverse complement strand
ATGTATAATAATCTATATGTGTATGTATGCATGCATGTAGGTATAATACTGTGTGTATGTATGTATAATAATCTATATGTGTATGTATGCTTGCATTTAGGTATAATAGTTTGTGTATGTATAATAATCTATATGTGTATGTATGCATGCATGTATGTATGTATAATAGTTTGTGCATGTACGTATAATAATCTATGTATGTAATTATGCATGTATGTATGAATGATAATAACCTAAGTATGTATGTATGTATGGGGTTAGTTTAATACAATAAAACAGTTCACATATTAGAGTGTATGCATGCCTTTAAAATAATCTATGTATGTATGTATACATCTGTGTATGTATAATAATCTATGTACGTATGTATGAGTTTAGTTTAAAATAAAAACACTATTCATACATTAGTGTGTATGTAGTGAGCATGGATGTATGTATAATAATCTATGTGTGTATGTATGTACAATTATGTATGTGTGTATGTATGGGTTTAGTTTCATACAATAACACAGCTCATAAGTTCATACATTAGTTTGTATGTCTGTGCGCATGCATGTGTGTATAGAATATATATATAGATATATATACTAATTTATACAAATATATATATTTACATCTCTCTCTCTCTCTCTCTCTCTCTCTCTCTCTCTCTCTCTCTCTCTCTCTCTCTCTCTCTCTCTCTCTCTCTATATATATATATATATATATATATATATATATATATATACACATTGATATATATATATATATATATATATATATATAGTGTTTATATGTGTATGTACTACATATACAGTAAGTGTGTTATGTGTATCTAATATAAATATATATAGTGTTTGTATGTGTATGTAATTTATATATATATATATATATATATATATATATATATATATATATATATATATATATATATATATATATATATATATATATATATATATATATACATACACACACACACATATTAATTTATAGCTAGAGAGAGAGAGCGAAGGAGGGAGGGACATTGTGTAGCTGGTAGATGTAAATGTGTTATATGTATGCATGTGTATAATTATATATACAGAAGCAGTGTAATTCATGTACCAAGCTCTATCCAATGACCGAATTACTTCTGTGCTTACATTACACAGCAAAGTGCCATGAAGCCCCCTGGTGTGCCCAGGTCCCCCAATGGCACAGTGCAGCCCTATCTATCTAGCAGTACACACACACACCGATGTCTGGCTGGTCGGGCAGGACGCTGCAGATTCATTAAAGTGGATCTTTCAGGGAGAGTAATGCACTATTTATGCAGACATAGACAAAAGCAGGGATGTGGATGGAGGAAGGGAAAGGAAAAAAAAACACAGCATCATTCTGATGAATGACATGTCATTAAGGCATCATGCTGATTTAAATAATTCTGTCACAAACTACAAAAATGCCCCATCATATTGCACATTTTCGTCCATTAATCCCGTGAAAACATAATTATGTTGCAAGTAAAAGAAACCTTTAACCCTTACCCCTCCTGCCAAGGCTCTCTGTGCCAAGCCCTCCCGTGGCTTGCAAGGGGTTAATCTTTGACAAACTTTGGACATGGTTGGGGGACGTTTCTTTGTGTGTGTGTGTGTGTGTGTGTGTGTGTGTGTGTGTGTGTGTGTGTGTGTGTGTGTGTGTGTGTGTGTGTGTGTGTGTTGGAGACTTTTATGTAAAAAATAAAAATAAAAAAAAATGTTTAAAATGTTTATTCTAAAAAAAAAAAAAAAAAGGAACTAGCTAGTGAGGGATAAAATTTGAATATTCCAACCATGGGCAGCGCTGCTGACCCTCATTAAGTGGACATCCTGCTAGGGCCTCGGTATTATGGAGGGGCTGTCCAATCCCAACATCTGCACGCCTTGTTAGAGATTGTTAATGAGGCTTTCCCCTCACACAGAATGAAAGGCCCTCTCCATGTAGATTTACCTTATGTCAACTCTTTACTTCTAATGAATTGCATCACAATCCCTCTATGAATGGGGCCAACTCTAGAGGAAGAACTAGCTAAGAAAAAAAAAAAAAATGTTACTTACATTGTACAGATCTCTCCAAATAAAAAGAAGCCGATAGATTACAATATCACATGCTGTATTAGATACTTAAGTAGCCATAGTTAAATAAGATACAAGTTAGAAATTGTGATTGTTCTGTTTATAAGTATTTGTTGTGTCTTTTTGTCTTTTTTTTTTCTCCCTAGGCCACCACCAGTAGAACATCTGTAGGGACTGGAAAGGGGGGGAAAAAAAATCAACTAATATAAAAATAAAGACCACATCCTGTGTAAGTGGGCATTGCCAGTGTTTATTACAGGCCACCTATTGCTAATTTAATTGTATTACTTAAAATAAATATTTGTTGTTAATTTTTTTTTTCTAACGATTACGATGAAGAAATTTGGAGGGGTACATTTGAAACAAAGCAGCACAGTGTAACCTAATCGAACATTAGATAGTAATGTATTTAAATACCTTTTTATTGTAGTTACATAGAAATGGAGGGTTCACATATTTTTACTGTAGGTAAAAGACACACCTACCTACAGGTAAGAGAGACATAGTAACATTATTATTCTTATTGTAATTCTTCCTCCTCCTTCCTCTTTTTTATTCTTCTTATATTTTTACATACAATAGATACATAATTATACATATATATGTAAAATATATATATATACATATATATATCTATATACATCTATCTATCTATCTATCTATCTATATCTATCTATATCTATCTATATCTATCTATCTATCTATCTATCTATCTATCTATCTATCTATCTATCTATCTATCTATATATATATATATATATATATATATATATATATATATATATATATATAGGCATATCTATCTATCTATCTATCTATCTATCTATCTATCTATCTATCTATCTATCTATCTATCTATATATATATATATGTGTATATACATATATATATATATATATATATATATATATATATATATATATATATATATATATATAGGCATATCTATATATATATATATATATATATATATATATATATATATATATACATATATATATATATATATATATATAGATAGATAGATAGATAGATAGATAGATAGATAGATATGCCTATATATATATATATATATATATATATATATATATATATATATTTATATATTTATTTATATATATATATATATATATATATATATATATATAGGCATATCTATCTATCTATCTATCTATCTATCTATATATATATAAATATATATACACACATATACAATACAATAGATACATAATTATACATATATATGTAAAATATATATATACATATATATATCTATATCTATATAATATTAAATAAATATATATATATATATATATATATATATATATATATATATATATATATATATATATATATATATGTATATTGCCACACTGTCATACTTGCTAGATACTTTTTTTAGCCTATTTATTCCTTGAAAGCTAATTGAAAAATACAAATAGTGACAGTTATATTATTAATATTATGGTCATTTTTATTTTATTTACTACACTGCTAAACTAACTAGATACGTTTACAGCCTATGCATTCCACAGTAAGCTAATTAAAAAACAATGGGAGCAGAAGGTTGTTTTTATCCTTATTACCAAAAAAGAGCAAACTATTACATATTTATTGATACTTTTTTTTGTATTTGATCTTTGTATGTTCCTCTAGGCATATTTTTGTTGCAACTTTTCTAATGTCACATTGGGATCACTTGTAGCTGCTCTTCCCTCTATAGAAAGGATCCTGTGTCACAAGTCCCAGCTTATATTTTAAGATCAGGTGCGACTGTATATTTCTGGGACTGTAATTTGCAGCTTGTGTGCTGCCTCCTCCCCTTGGGTTGTACTTTAAAATCAATTAGTATTTTCAAGTCTTCAAGTGAATTATTCAAAACTAATGTTTGAAAGACCCCAAGGGAGAATTTGGCCATGACAAGGGGTTTGATTAGTTGTATTTTATGCCCCCCTCCTCTACAAAAAAAAAAGCAGACCCGAGAGAGATATCTAGAAATCAGTTCATGTCTAATTAAATGCTTGTATTCATTAGCTTCTTGGGGAAAGCATTGCCCTTTACTGTAACGTGTCAGCTGTTTATACTGGGGATCCGGCAGTGTGAAATGTTGCTATCATTAGGATGGGCTCTATACTTAACACCCAGACAGGTAAACAGACCATCCATAACATAACCTCATTCATCTACCAATAATATCAATATAGACAGGGTGGGGGGCAATCTGAGGGGTTGGTATGAGCCTCTATAGGGGAGTTTCCAAATATATAGATATATTTTTTACATGAACTCGGCATAGGAAGTTTTTTTTTATAATAAACCTGACAACACAAAATGTCAGAAAAAATATAAATATAAAAATTTAAACAAAGTTAACTCTCACACACCATCGTTTAAATATAACAGCTGCTCTGCATATCTATCTATCTATCTATCTATCTATCTATCTATCTATCTATCTATCTCTCTCTCTCTCTCTCTCTCTCTCTCTCTCTCTCTCTCTCTCTCTCTCTCTCTATATATATATATATATATATATATATATATATATATATATATATATATATATATATATATATACTTTTCCACTTTTTCATAGAAACCAATCAGCTTCCAGGTTTTATTGTAAGCTACCATGCACAGCTGCACCAGGTTTTGCACCCTCCAGTTTCAGCAGATCAGCCCCACCGTATCTATCTATCTATCTATCTATCTATCTATCTATCTATCTATCTATCTCTATCTATCTATCTATCTATCTATCTATCTATCTATCTATCTATCTATCTATCTATCTCTATCTATCTATCTATCTATCTATCTATCTATCTATCTATCTATCTATCTATCTACCTATCTATCTATCTATCTATCTATCTATCTATCTATCTATCTATCTATCTATCTATCTATCTATCTATCGTTCTTTCTTTCTTTTTTCCTTTTCTATTCTATCGATTAATACACAACCCTCTAGATTTATATTTGAACCAAAGGGTAGTACAACAGCCCGAATGTTTTTTTACCTCCAATAAATCAGACATGATCCTTCTTTCTTTTCTAAAATTAAATAAAAACTGGTTCCCGCAGCAGACCCCCAGTGAACACGTTTTGCCCCCCCCCCCCCCCATAGTTTTCTCGATCTCAGTAATGTTCTGATTTCCCTGTCGCACAGCCTTGGGGTGTTTGTGATTTTGGGGACCCCCAGTCTTGGCCTTATATGCCCTTATAATAAATGACTAGTTGCAGCTGTAAGAAAAGTGTCAGATAAGTGCAGAGTGAGGACAGGAAATGCCGCAGAGAATATCAGGCGAGGATGCCTTGGGCTGGTTATAGTAGAGGAGATGAGTGTCGGCTCGGTGCTCAGACATATAGAGGGGGGAGGACGAGCTGGGAGCTGGGCACCCCACTTCCATCACCAGCCAAAGGGGCTCCTCTGCACCCCAAACTCACCCATGACCTTCTCTTTGTATTTCCTCCTTCCCCTGTTACCTATCTCCAGAGCAATCTGTGCCAATGTGTCACCCTGTTTATGCCAGGTGGGGTAAGTTATGATTAAACAGCCACATAGACCCGCCACGGACTATGTCTGCGCCATTATTCACTTTCCGTCCTCTATACTATCATCATACGTATATTTACACCTTAGCAACCTTTTTCCCATCGATTTTTTTTTTTGTTTCCTGAAATTTTTATAAGTGTCTTTTTTTTTTTTAATTTCTATTATGTATTTATAATCAGCGGCTCCCCACTGCAATGCAACACATAAACTTTGATAAAACAAATGAAACAAACTAGAGAATTTACTCCAGCAGGTTTAAAATAGATATAGGACAATATTGTTGTTATTAAAAAAAAAAATCAACATGAGCATAGGTTGCCTAAATGTTTGTTTTTTTTTTAAATTCAACAATAACAAAAAGTAATCAGTACTATCCCAACATAAGCATATATCCAATTCCAACATTTAAAAAAAGGCAAATATTAATAATTTTATTTTTAATTATTAGCTTACGCAGGATGCAGAAGCTGAAATGTATCTAGGAGGAAACCAACATAGCAAAAAAATAAATAATAACGACGCAAATAAAAAAAAGTAATTATTTAATTAAATTACTAATTATTTAATAAAGAAAAAACAATAATATAATAATAGTAATAGTTATTATTATTACTATTATTATTATTATTATTATTATTATTATTATTATTGCTATTATTATTGGTAATATTATTATTATAATTATTATTATTATCATTATTATTATCATAGTTGTTATTATTATTATTATTATTATTATTATTATTATTATTATTATTATTATTATTATTATTATCAAATAAGATGTGAAATAATTCTGCTACAGATGCAAATTTCTGAAAACCAATCACCAATAAAGTAATCTGATTTTCTGCAGCCAATAGACAAAACAGAAAATACTTTGTGGATTAATTGTGATAGTTTTTACACGTTACATGGGATCATACACTGTTACACACACACACACACACACACACACACACACACACATATATATATTCTGCAGCCAATAGACAAAAAAAACTACTTTGTGGGTTTGTGATAGTTTTTACACGTTAGATGGGATCATATACTGTTACACACACACACACACATATATATATATATATATATATATATATATATATATATATATATATATATATATATATATATATATATATATATATATATATATATATATGTATGTATATATATATATATATATATATATATATATATATACATTCTGCAGCCAATAGACAAAAAAAAACTACTTTGTGGGGTTGTGATAGTTTTTACACGTTACATGGGATCATACGCTGTTACACACACACACACACACACATATATATATATATATATATATATATATATATATATATATATATATATATATATATATATATATATATATATATATATTCTGCAGCCAATAGACAAAAAAACTACTTTGTGGATTAATTGTGATAGTTTTTACACGTTACATGGGATCATACACTGTTCCACATAGACACACACATTTTTTTTTCTGATGCTGATAGAGCCCCCCCCCCCCCATACACACATAGACACACCTCAGTACAGTGGGTGACATTGCTTTATATAGGAAGCCTGACTGGCTGACCTTCACCTTGCCAGGGCATCTTAGCTGCATGGAGGGTGTTTTGTTAGATGCATGAGTAGCTGTGGCAGAGGAGAATGGGCATCAGAAGCTATGTGATCCAATATGAGAGTGCAGAGGTGGGAGTGTGTGTGCATTATGACAAGGTAGATATTAACATCACAGGGAGGATACTCAGACAAGGCAGCAGGTCTACAGAACATCAAGTGAGCAAGATTTACGTATTTCATTATAATAGCAGCAAAGAGTGGCTTTCCTCAAGGTCCCACTGTACTCTCATTTCTAGATGGAGAATTGCAGAGTACTGCCTTTAATCAGAAATCAATATTACTGCACAACAGTATGATGGAAAAGCTGGAGGTACTTAATA
The DNA here is from genome assembly GCF_905171775.1 of Rana temporaria. Taxonomy (NCBI): domain Eukaryota; kingdom Metazoa; phylum Chordata; class Amphibia; order Anura; family Ranidae; genus Rana; species Rana temporaria. The sequence goes on along the minus strand of NC_053492.1, from coordinate 448,437,128 downwards.
TCTCTATCTATATATATCTAATAAATGGCTCTCTCTTTATCCACCTGTCTGCTTATCCATCTTTCCTAGAGACAGAGTTGATATTATATGAATTGGCCAATATTCCAGGTTCAATTAGAGTGATTGGTCCTGCTAGTCAGAGGAGAGCCCTGAAGGTCACATAGGAGAACAGAGCTGCAATCTGCAACGAGAAAGACTTGATATTTAAGTCAGCTATAGCAGCTCAATATTAAGTTACAGGATAATGGTGCGCTACAGCCTGCCCTGAACCTGTTACTCACGAATGAGCAGCATCTGTCCGATACTATTTTCCTCTTTTGCTCTGTTTAGATTGAGCAATCAATAGTGAGAAGGATGTCTTCAGGCTGAGATAAACAGACAGAGCAAAAGGGGGGGATAGGTATGAGAGTGTCCAGACACTGCACTGCAGGGAACACACAGCTTCCATCAATATCTATACACTGCCTATAGGGACACTGCCAGGGGCTGACACACAGGTAAGGACACACAGACTATCTGACAGAGATAGATAGATAGATAGATAGATAGATAGATAGATAGATAGATAGAGAGAGAGAGAGAGAGAGAGAGAGAGAGAGAGAGAGAGAGAGAGAGAGATAGATAGATAGATAGATAGATAGATAGATAGATAGATAGATAGACAGATAAAGATAAGACACACTCACACATAATGTTCAGATTTACTTAAAATGGTGCACACAGAATTTGGTGCAACTATGTATAGTAACCAATCAGTTTGTAAGTTTTATTGTGAAAGCTTCATTCAACAAGGTGAAGTTAAATGCTAATTGGTCACCATGCAAAGCTGCACCAGATTCTCTGTGCTCCAGTTTTAGTAAATCTCTCTCTCTCTCTCTCTCTCTCTATATATATATATATATATATATATATATATATATATATATATATAGAGCTATATATATATATATATAGCTATATACATATACATGTATATAGCTATGTATATGTAGCTATATACATGCAGTACATAAATAATCATATTGATAAATGTAGATAGATAGATGATAGACGGATAGATGATATACAGATAGATAGGTAGATAGACAGATAGATAGATAGACAGATAGATAGATAGATGATAGACAGATAGATAGGTAGATAAGCAGAAAGATAGACAGACAGACATATAAATCATCTATAATCTATATAATACAAATAGATACACAAAAAAGTTACCATGTGATCATATACTTATATATTTTAAGATTACAGCCATATAAACATTGTCAAACATTGTCAGATAATTCTAGATATTAACCAGCACTTTACATATATATTATCTAGTCACATAGCTAGATAGACAGATAGACAGACAGACAGATAGATAGATAGATAGATAGATAGATAGATAGATAGATAGATAGATAGATAGATAGATAGATAGATAGATAGGTAGATAGATAGATAGATAGATAGATAGATAGATAGATAGATAGATAGATAGATAGATAGATAGATAGGATAGATAGGATAGATAGGATAGATAGATAGATAGATAGATAGATAGATAGATAGATAGATAGATAGATCGATCATCTATATAAATCGATACAGAGAGACATATGTAATTACATACGTATATATTTTAGATACAATCATATAGAAAAATAGATAGATGAATAGATAGATAATGATCCATGCACACTGGGCTAAAAACAAACTCCAGTTCCCTGGCAGAAAAAAAAAACTCCAATGAAAAAACACAAACCAGAAGTCTTCCCCCCCCCTGCCTCTGAGGGGGGGCAGGGACAAAAGTAGGAGGGCAACCATAAAACGTATATATATATATATATATATATATATATATATATATATATATATATATATATACGTTCTATTCTTGAAAAAAAGTGTATATATATACATATATATATATATATATATATATATATATATATACACACACACACACACACACATATACATATATATATATATATATATATATATATATATATATATATATATACACACACATTTATTTTTCAAGAATAGAACGCACTCCAGAGGTCTTGTTACAAATTCACCATTGTTTTATTTGTGTAATATAAAATACACGTGAGCATCAGAGTCCAACTATGGACTTTTGATGCCTCTAAACGTCATGAACGTTGCTTCTACAGGAGTTTTGTGTGCTTTTTTGTATTAAGTTTAGATAATTTTAGGAGAGTTTTATTTTTTTTCTGCCTGTGAGCTCCAATCAGAAACAAAGGCTTTCCTGATCTCAAAATAATGTGAATGGACACATAGGATAACATTGAGTTCCTTCTACAGGCAGAGCACAAATCTCCTGTAGAATCAATGTTTTCTAAACCAGTGTACATGGAGCCATTCTGATCCATTCTGTGATCAGAGCTTAATTTTTTTTTCTGTTCTATACATTTTTTTTTTAAGAAAAGGGCAAACATACAAAGCATAAGAATGGTGACTATGGCACAAAGCAAGGTACATAGCAAAACAAAAAGAACAGCTATGACATGAACAAGATCAAAACATTAGCACACCTTCCACCAGTATCATCAGCAATTTACAGAGAGATGGATGAGAGTGCATTCTAGATGAATATCGGGATTGGTTGATCAAAGCTTTATTTTATTCACTAAGCTAACATTCTCTACATCTTTAGTAAATCTGACTAGATACAGTAGATAGGTAGGTGGATAAACAGGCAGATATGTGTCCACACATTGATATTTGAGAGGAAGAAATAAAGCTATTGGCTTGACTTAAAGCCATCATCTCTCTCCTCAGAACACCAATCTTGGATAACATAGGGCCCCTAGGCCTCATTCACATACTGGGACTCTAGCACAGTAGAGTTCCACCTTAAAGGATATGGATGAGGATAAATCAATCCCCCCAGTTACCATACATGCAGTTACATGGGACCTGCTTCCAAAAAGAATAATGCAGTAGGCAGTTATTAAATGTTGAAGTGTATATACATGGTTCATTGAAATCAATAGTAGTGCATGCAAATGCAAATGCAAAAAAAAAGAAGGTAAAACATACTTAGAACATATACATAAGGATAACCATGTATTCCCATAGTCTACAAATCTATATCTTTTACTTTACAGAAAAACAAAAAAAAAATCCTTCACATCATCAAAAATGCTTCTTTATAGGACACAATTCCTTAAATGTTTCTCTCATTTATAGGAAGACGTGGTGTTGAAATGTAGTGAAAAAAACATGTCGAAAGGCTGCAAAAAAAAAAAAAAAGTAAACAAAAGTCAAAGCAACAAAGTCGAAGCAAACCAATGACATCTCCTTTCAGACCATCCTCCCTCCATGGAGAACAATGGTTTTCAAAAGCTTTTCTGTAAAAAATGTCAGAAAGTCTCAATGGCCAGACCTCTCTACACATGTTGCTGATTTATTTTCACGTTAGACATAATACGGAGGAATGAGTAGAGGGATTGACCAGTGAAGCTCTTGGCTGTTAGACTTTTTGTCAATAGTTTTGAATAACTTTTTTTTCTCACACTATTTTAAGTCATTTAAGTCCATACATCTGCCTTTATAAGGATTACTATATTTTATTATAATGTCCTATATCCTATTTTATTGTTATAGTCTCATGTTACCTTTCTGTTTATAAATAATTAAATGAGTAATATTTCCAGTACTCCCATTGTTATATATTTGAGTTGTAATTGTGCACATTCTAAAGCTGCCAACTCTATTATAACACTTAATAAACTTTCAGGGAAAAGTCAATTTAATTTATTATCTAATATAAAGCTTTATTAAATTACAGTGTAAATGATCAACAATAAAAACATACATTAACAGATCACTCATTAATATTTATGATGTCCCACTATACTCCAATATATGCTCAAGAATACAAATATCAATATCTTCACTAGTCTGCAATGCCACCACCAAACTTTGCCCCCTGGCCATCATTGGCAAGCCCATTCAAAATACAACTGGAAAGGTTTGCTGTTATCATGGTCCAAATGGTAGCAAATGGGTGCTTATATGTATGGGTAGTTCAAAAAAAGTTTTTCCACTGTGATCAAAAGAGTGGGCAATGGGCTTACCTAAATGATAAACCTAAAAGTCTGTTATTGAATTTAAGAGTAACATTATATACTATGGTATCAAAGGTAATCAAGTCAGTAAAAAAAATGAAAAGAAAAAAAAACAGGCCTTAGGATACACATATATGCATATAGATCAATAGGTAGATAAAGCCAGGTAGATACAGACAAACAGGTAGATAGATAGATAGATAGATAGATAGATAGATAGATAGATAGATAGATAGATAGATAGATAGATAGATAGATATAAATAGAAAAGCTGGAGAGTAGAGATGCATGATAGATAGATAGATACAAGACATATGTGATTGATAGATATAATAGTACATAGAGATTAAAGAGAAGTGACAGACACACAATATAGATATATAAATAGAAATGTAGATAGATAGATAGATAGATAGATAGATAGATAGATAGATAGATAGATAGATAGATAGATAGATAGATAGATAGATAAGGAGTGTAGACATATGTGATTAATAGAAAAATATAATAGTACATAGATATTAAAGAGAAGTGACAGGTACAAAAGATAGATATATAAACAGAAATGTAGATAAAGATAGATAGATAGATAGATAGATAGATAGATAGATAGATAGATAGATAGATAGATAGATAGATGGATAGATAGATAGATAGATAGATAGATAGATAGATAGATAGATAGATAGATAGATAGATAGATAGATAGATAGTGAGTAGACATATGTGATGTATAGAAAAATATAATAGTACATTGAGATTAAACAGAAGTGACAGGTACACAACATAGATATATAAACAGAAATGTAGATAAAGATAGATAGATAGATAGATAGATAGATAGATAGATAGATAGATGGATAGATAGATAGATAGATAGATATATAGATAGATAGATAGATAGATAAATAGATAGATAGATAGATAGATAGATAGATAGATAGATAGATAGATAGATAGATAGATAGATAGATAGATAGATATCATACCTCCCCTACCAGTAATGGTAACTCATGCTGCCACTTCCAGACTGTTTTGTGATATATCATACTGTATGTAATACATAACAGTACTACTTTCAGGATATTTTTTTATGTAGGTCTAGATGTATTAACATATAAAAATATATGGCCTTTATAGGAACAGTACAAGACAAGATGGAGAGTAGAACTATGTGATAGATAGATAGATAGATAGATAGATAGATAGATAGATAGATAGATAGATAGATAGATAGATAGATAGATAGATAGACAGATAGATAGATAGATAGATATAAAAGAAAGAAGGTTAGGATAGATAAAAAAAAAAGAAAGAAAGAAAGAAAGAAAGAAAGAAAGAAAGAAAGAAAGAAAGAAAGAAAGAAAGAAAGAAAGAAAAAAAAAGAAAGAAAGAACGTAGATCAGGATAGATAGATAGATAGATAGATAGATAGATAGATAGATAGAAAGAAAGAAAGAAAGATATACAGATATATAAAAGCTGAAGAGAAGAGATAGAGCCCATACATACTATATATATATATATATATATATATATATATATATATATATATATATATATATATATATATATATATATATATATATATGTATGTGTGTGTGTGTGTATATATAGAAGTGTGAATGGATATATATATATATATATATATATATATATATATATCAATCACAATATCACAGTTTAGACAGTTTTATGATAGCATTATATCAAAAGATTATTGTCCCAAAACCCATGTATGGGGGCTTGTACATATTTAGCACATCTGCTCCATAAAAAAAAAACAGGAATATTCTGAAATTGTTTGCCTTATGCACACCCCATACAAAGGTCACATCTAAAAAAAAGTCAATACGTACATCCATATATGGTGCAGTAAGGTCAATGACATAACCTAGTGCTCACACATATATGTGAAAAGTCCCCAAAACAGATATAAATGACAAAAAGAGAATCTATCAATCCATCTCTTTCTCTCTCTCTCTCTCTCTCTCTCTCTCTCTCTCTCTCTCTCTCTCTCTCTCTCTCTCTCTCTCTCACTCTATCTATCTATCTATCTATCTATCTATCTATCTATCTATCTATCTATCTATCTATCTATCTATCTATCTATCTTTAAATATTTGATACATTCCCTAGTTAGCACACTACTGTAGAGTAATGAGAAGCAGAGCTGCAGGGCAGGCTGGGTATCCTGAGTTCCTGGCATGTCACAGTGACATTCAGTTGCTGGTAGTGATTACAGGGCTGTCAGTGGACATGTTTGCTCAGATGACTTGTGCCAACCAGACACACTTTTCTCTCCACCTAAAAGTCTGAGACCAGGACAATCATTGAAATCAAGTCTAAATAAAACTGATGAAGTCAATTCAGAGTCACCCAGGTGAGATCAGAGTAAATATTTCTCTTGGCAGCCACCCCTGTGCGTCATTTCATAACATCCTCCACCTTTAATCTCTGCGCCCAATTCTGGATGGAAGCATCAAGCTGGCTGAGACTTCCTTTCCCTGGGATTGTTTGCGACCTGTCACTTGAAAAACGATCTTTTTAATTAAAACGTCTGTTTTTGCCTGAAGACCTGTCCGTTGGGTGTCATTTCATTGCCTCCTCTGATTCATCTTTCTGTTTTATCATTACATTAGTGTATCAGTTCTTCGCAGTCCTCTGTGCTATTCACCAAAATCAGTCCCTGGGAAGAGAAAAAGGCCAATGTGTATTGCTATGATTTCCATCATTTCAATAGCTCCATCATTTATAATAAATTAGAGGTTTGTGCTCTGTAACTCACATTAACATCGCTGCCTTGTTAACTGTTTGCTTAGTTATTTTTATAGTTTGCGACTGACATTTGTCGCACAGTAAACGCTGGGTCCCTTATCAAGGAATGTAAAAAAAAATCTAGCTATTCTTTGACTTCTAGTTTCCATCTTGCATGTTGGTTGTTTTGGAAAATGTTGCAAATGCTTTGAAACATAGAGAGGAGCTAAACAAAAACATGTTATTGCAATTAAGGAAGAAAACGAGAGATGATAAAAAATGAAACAGTTATTCAAAGTTTAATAGGAAACAATGCAGAATAATTATGAATTGTTATGGATCCTATTCACACTTTAATGAAAGCAATAATTAAGGAGAATTAACATAGTGAACATCTAGTCATGCAAATACATGGGCTAGCACAAAGGTATTTACAGAATAAAAACTCCACACTCAAATATAATCCAACATATTTATTAATGGAAATTAAAAGGCCACGGTGTTACCCATAGGGGAAGGGTTAAATTAATTTAATTAAATAAATAAATAAATAGTCATAAATCTCTCAAAGGGAATAACCTGTTGTCCATCCAGCAAAAGCTGGACGACTAATCCCCCTTTTTGGACAACATCGTGACAGGGAATAGGGAGGGAGGGTGGGCGACGCTGGCTGACAGGGCTGCTGAGGAGACCGCCGTGCTGGCGACCCTTTATAGCCTCCTACAGCGCGGGCTTCCTCCCGCTCGAACCGGCCAATCAGCTGCTCCGCCTGGTCCACCAATCACGGCCGCCGCTGCCCAGCATCGCATGACACCTGGAACGAGAAATGCACAGCAGGAGAACTGCACAGCGTGCTTTCTCCTTTGAACTATCCCATGTTGGTCCCGCATATTGCTGGGACCTTTCATGGGCTAGCACAAAGGTATTTACAGAATAAAAACTCCACACTCAAATATAATCCAACATATTTATTAATGGAAATTAAAAGGCCACGGTGTTACCCATAGGGGAAGGGTTAAATTAATTTAATTAAATAAATAAATAAATAGTCATAAATCTCTCAAAGGGAATAACCTGTTGTCCATCCAGCAAAAGCTGGACGACTAATCCCCACCGGCCGATGGCGGCAGAGCAACTGCCGGCTGAGGCCCCCCCACCACCGTGGCTGCTTCAATCAGGTTTTGTAAACCCATGTTGAAAATGTCAATGCCAATGGGTGACAAGTGAACATTGTCCTTACGGAAAAGGCCAGGGATAAATCCTTCTAGTTCCGAATGGCGGAACGACACTCCGCCAGATGAAACCAGAAAACTGTGAATGGTTCTGTTAAGCCTTCTGCGAATTCTGTCCAGGTAAAACAGACCACTCTGTGGAGACCATAGCATTCTTGGGACCATTTCGGAAAAGGCCAAAACAGAACCTGGAAACATGAGGCTTATAGTGTGTAAATCCCTCTTTATTTCACATATCAGTTCCCAAGTACCCAATTTACCTAAATCATTGGCACCTGCATGAAGCACTAAAATCTGAGGTGATGGCCACATGGCCGACAAATACACTAGATGTTCCTTCACATTCCGCCATCTCAAACCCCTAACACCCGACCATAACAAAGAAAATGAGGAGTCTAGACCTAGGTTTGTGGAGTAGGGCCTTGATTCAGCATGCTTGGCGGCCCAAAAAATATAAGAATGGCCAACTATCCACACCACCTTCTTGCCTTGATCTGAAAAAGAAAATTATAAAATTAATAGTTCCGGACGAACATATAACTTATACCTAGAACTATTCCAACGCCCTACATACTTTAACCTGCTTTCCGAAAAACCTAACGAATTTGCTGCGGTGGCCGCCCCAATTCTAAAAGAATGTGAAGAAAAACACAACCCAGAGAGGTTCAGGAAACTCAGACAAGCCTTAAAAACGGAAGAAAACTGGTACCTGGTAAGAGGGGACGAATCCATATGCACAAAAAATGAATCATGGGACATAGGACGTACCAACAGATATTTCTTGACCTGCGTAACCGGGCATAAAACCTTGTTAGGAGAGCTAGCAAGTGAGAACCAACAGCCCTTTCCAACAGGGAGCGATTTAGACCTGCAAAGGAAAACAGAAAGACAACCGTCCTGCACACAAACATGATCGAACCTGAGAAAAGCCGAAGAGGACTTGTTAAGTGCTGTAAATTCACCCACCCTGAGGGCACCAAAAAATGCAACTGAAAAGGCGGCACGAAACAAGAGGGCCTCAAACTCAGATGAACATACTTCTCGAAGTGATCCAAGGAGGTCGATTAACATTTCGACCGAAATGGGACGCCTGCCGTCACTGACAGGCCTGGATCTCTTAAAACCCTTCAGTACCTGAGTTACTTGGAAAAAAGAGGTTAATGCTGGTAAACCAGAAAACTTCAAAAAGAATGAAACTCCTGCAAGGATCTTACTCACTGACGCCGGGGACATCTGTGCCTGAATCAGATTAGACAAAAAAGTCAAAGCTAATAACGGGGTGACACTAAAGGGGTCAGAACCCCTCTCCTGGCAAAAAGAACACCATCTGGACCAAGATAACTTATAGTCCGACCATGTCTTACTTGAAACAGAGTTGCGCAGGTTACTGAAAATCAGCTCCATATCAAGCCCCAGAGGAATTCCGGGCAAGGGGTTCCCTGTCGATCCGCCGACGGAGCCAGGTCCCGAAACTTTGTGAACTGTTGGCGAGACAAAGCATCGGCAATATTGTTATGGATACCTGCTATATGCTCAGCTTTAAGCCAAATATTATAGCGCATGCAGTGCAGGACCAAAAAACGCAAAAGCTTAACAACTGGCTGAGATCTGGAAGACAAGGCATTAATAGCAAACAGGACCCCTTTGTTGTCCGTATGGACCAGAATTCTCCTGTTTTCAAAGAACTCCTTCCATATTACCACTGAGACTACTACAGGGAATAATTCCAGGAGGACCAAGTTTTGCAAAATGTCCTCCTGCAACCACTCCCTGTGCCAAACGCCTGCGGACCAGTGACCGTTAAGGAAGGCACCAAAGCCCACAGATCCGGCCGCATCCGTAAAGAAATTCATCTGACTGCTTACTATAAACTCTTGTTGCCATACTGTAGAACCGTTAAAGTTTGTTAAAAAAGCATCCCAAACCTTAAGATCTTCTCTGACCCCTTTTGATAAACTGACATGAGCCCGCGGGTTAGTAAGGCCTTTAATGGCAAAGGAAAAACCTCTAGAGAAAACCCTGGCCATAGGGATGACCCTGGCGGCAAACGCAAAAAGCCCCAGTAGTGACTGGGCTTCCTTCAATAGCACTTTCCTCCTAGACAAAAATGAAGAGATCAAAGATTTGAGCTTCTGTAATTTTTGTTCAGGTAATCTGAACTCCATTCGTATCGAATCTATGGTAATACCGAGGAATTCGATAGTCGTGGAGGGAAAAGAGGTCTTTTCGTGTGCCAGGGGCACTCCAAATTCCTCACAAATACCGAAGAAAACTTGCAATGTCTCAGCACATTCCAAGGATCCTTCTCTTCCAAAAATTAAAAAATCGTCTAGGTAGTGAAGGGCGGCACCATGGGGAAACTTCTGTGTTAGAACCCAGTGCAAAAAGGTGGAAAACGCTTCAAAGTAAAAGCATGATAACGAAAATCCCATGGGCATGGCTTTATCAAAGAAAAATTGACCCGAGAATTGGAAACCCAAGGAATTGAAACCTTGTGGATGGACCGGCAATAACCGAAAAGCTGCCTTGATGTCGGCTTTCGCCAGCAGCGAACCTTTACCCATCCGCCTCAAGATGACCAAAGCTTCATCGAATGAGGAGTAACAAACTGGAGCTAAAACGTTAGAAACTTCATCATTCAGGGAGAATTTAGGAGGGTAGGAGAGATGATGTATCAGTCTATATGCTCCCGCCTCTTTCTTTGGGACTATACCCAGGGGAGATAGACGAAAATTCTCGAAAGGGGGGACCTGAAAAGGGCCCGCGATCCTACCCTCAGCCAGCTCCTTAAATATTTTCTCATGAACTATTTCCAAGTGGCAATCAATAGATTGTAAATTTCTTACCATCGTACAACCCGGACCTTTAAAGGTCGGGACTAAAAAACCCTCCTCGAATCCTTCAATTAGCAGAGCCGCCATCCTGCGGTCTGGGTAGCGCTCTAACCATGGTCGCATTACGGCTAGCCTCACCGGCGTCGGTGCTTTTCCCATGATTATCTTTAGTGACCGGCTGAAAAGAGGATGCGGCGGATTTGCGAAAACATCTGCTGGCTGGGTGAGAACCGCTGCAGTATGAACATTCATGCCTATAACGGCAGTTTGTAAGGAACTTGCACTGGCCTTCATTGAAGGCAAAGCAGAAACCTTTGCGAAAACTACCCTGACTACTTGCCGGGGGCTTAGGGGTAAACTGAGGTTTAGGTGGCAACATTAGGTTTAACCACAAACCTACATCCTTTGTCCCCCAGTGTAACGAAGGGTGGACCGCTAATTTCTGTCTAAAATTCTCATCGTATGAGAACCAAGCCGAGCCTCCGAAATGACGGAAGGCTTCGGCTATAATGTCCAAGTGCTGGAATAGCCCGGAGCACTTGCCGGGGAAACGTTCCCCCATCACTGCAGCATAAATGCAGAAAGCTTGCAGCCAATTCTGAAATGTTTTAGGCACGGCCCGCCTCCTGTCCTCCTCGGACCTATCGCCGGCCTGCTTGTCAGCTTTAACTAAAAATTCCTTGGAGGAGGGCAATAATGACAATAGGTCAACGAATTCTCCTCTCCAAATCTTCTCTTTAACTGCCCTAGGCAAATGAAAGCCCAGTGGGGACAGCACACATGGGAGGGGTTCTTTAAAGGAAAACTCCCCTACTGTCCCAGCCGACGGCCTGATAGGCAACGCAGGGTTAATAATGTTAACCGTACCCCTGACTGGAACCGGCTTCTTGGTGCTTTGAAAAGCAGGAGCACTTGCTTCTTGCCAAACAGAATTTACATCATCCAAACATGTCATGTCATATGTCACAAAATCATTGCTGACATCCTGAACATAATTGGCACCAGCTGCCTGTGCTCTCTGGCATTCTGCCTCATGAAAACTCTGCTCTGCACCACTAGCTTGTGCACCTGTATTAACATGTACATTCCTCTCAGCATATGCACCAGAACCCTGTGCCCCTTGAACTCTATCAGCACCACTAACATGTGCCCCTTGGAACTGTTGTAACACATTAGACAATGAATTAACTAGTACTGACAATTGAGACAAATCAGATAAAGAATTCTCACCAACATGGGACACTGGCTGCTCGCTCTCCTCCACAGCTGTAAGGTGAGTAGCGCTGCACTCCTGCTGACGAGATGCTCTTCTTGTCACAGCTCGAACTTCTTCCTTCAAGACTGTTACCTGGGGAGAAGGAGCTGCACACTGACCCCCTTTCTTTCTCTTACCAGGCTGCTGCTTTACCGCAGCTGAGCCTTTCTTCTTCTGCACAGGGGGAGGGGGGGTAGCCTGTACCGCAGCACTATCCTCCCCAAGACAGCGGCGCAGCCACTCCTCACCCCCCTTGCTTTCAGCCCTCTCCAGCAGCTGGCACAGGAGAGCCTCCCTGCTATTAGCAGCGCGGCGCTTCATACTTTTTTTTTTTTTTTTTTTGAGGCAGAGACGCGCCCGCACTAACCTGCTGCGACGCTGGCTGACAGGGCTGCTGAGGAGACCGCCGTGCTGGCGACCCTTTATAGCCTCCTACAGCGCGGGCTTCCTCCCGCTCGAACCGGCCAATCAGCTGCTCCGCCTGGTCCACCAATCACGGCCGCCGCTGCCCAGCATCGCATGACACCTGGAACGAGAAATGCACAGCAGGAGAACTGCACAGCGTGCTTTCTCCTTTGAACTATCCCATGTTGGTCCCGCATATTGCTGGGACCTTTCATTCACCTGTGATACAGGTAATGAAACGAATGCTGGATTCCTTAATAATTATACTATTTAATTTAACTGACACAAGTAATGGACACCTGAAAAATAATTAGCATATTTTTTTTTATCTTTAACAATAGAAGATTTAGGATTAATAATGCAAATAAATTCACCTATGGAGCTAATGTTATAATGACACTTAATAATCAATGTGATAGTTACAGTTAATGACACTTACTTCATTCCTTAATAATCATTGTATAGGGATGACAGTTAGGGCAGTTTTTGTCTTAACTGACACAGGCACACATTGGACCCTGAGCAATAATTAGCAGGTTTTTCTTTAACTTTACCAACAATAGAAAATTGAGCAATCATCATGCCAATAATTTCACCTATAGAAAAAATGTGATAGTTACTGTTAACGACACTTACTTCATTCCTTAATAATCATAGTATAGGAAGGACAGTTAGGGCAGTTTTTATCTTAACTGACACAGGCACACATTGGACCCTGAGCAATAATTAGCAGATTTTTCTTTAACTTTACCAACAATAGAAGATTGAGGAATCATCATGCCAATAATTTCACCTATGGAAAAAATGTCGTTGTTACAGTTAATGACACTTACTTCATTCCTTAATAATCATAGTATAGGGATGACAGTTAGGGCAGTTTTTATCTTAACTGACACAGGCACACATTGGACCCTGAGCAGTAATTAGCAGATGTTTCTTTAATTTTACCAACAATAGAAGATTGAGGAATCATCATGCAAATAATTTCACCTATGGAAAAAATGTGATAGTTACAGTTAATGACACTTACTTCATTCCTTAATAATCATAGTATAGGGATGACAGTTAGGGCAGTTTTTATCTTAACTGACACAGGCACACATTGGACCCTGAGCAATAATTAGCATTTTTTTTTAATCTTTACCAACAATAGAATATTTAGGAATCATCATGCCAATAATTTCACCTATGGAAAAAATGTCATTGTGAAGCCTCGTAGACACGACCGAGAAACTCGACGGGCGAAACACATCAGTTTGCTCGTCGAGTTCCTTGTTAGGCTGTCGAGGATTTCGGCGAGCCAAATTTTCCCTATTACCGTCGAGGAAAAAGAAGACATGCTCTCTTTTTGGCTCGATGAGATCCTCGACACTTTCCTCGTCGAAAAGTGTACTCACGACTGGTTTCCTCGGCAAAAAAAAAACCAGCAAGAAAGTTTCTTGCTGTTTTTTGCCGAGAAACTCGGTCGTGTGTACGAGGCCTTACAGTTAATGACACTTACTTCATTCCTTAATAATCACAGTACAGTGATGCCAGTTAGAACAGTATTTAACTTAACTGACACAGGCACACATTGGAATCTGAGTATTAATATCTAATAAGCAGTTAAAAAAAATCTTTACCAAAAAAATAAAAGATTAACCTGCCTGGCGGTCTTCCCGAGTCTGACTCGGGGTTAGATTTTCCTGCTGCGAGCGGAAACCCCGAGTCAGACTCGGGCTTGCCTCGCTAGATCCACAGGCACAAGTTACTTACCTTGTCCCTGGATCCAGCGATGCCACCGCGCTGTGTGAGCGAGTGGGACCTCGCTCGATTCACACAGTGCCTCCGTGTGACGCCGATCTCCGTTCCCTGCGACGTTACGACGCACGGGGACGGAGAACGGCGCCAAATTCAAAAAAGTAAACAAACACATTACATACAGTATACTGTAATCTTATAGATTACAGTACTGTATGTAAAAAAAACACACCCCCCTTGTCCCTAGTGGTCTGTCCTGTGTCATGCATGTCATTTTATATAATAAAAACGTTTCTTTCTCCCTGCAAACTGTAGATTGTCCATAGCAACCAAAAGTGTCCCTTTATGTCAAAAATAGTTTTAGATCAGCTAAAAAACAGCGATAATAAATTATAATCACTTGCAGAATTGTGCGATAGCGATTTGTGGGGAAATTCGTCATAAAAAAAAAAAAATAATGACAGCAACAATTCTGCAACTGAGCAAATTTCAGTGATTTTGATTTGATTACATTATTGAATAATTTTTATTATAATTATATTATTATTTGTTATAATTATTTATAATTATTTATTATATTATAATTTATAATTTTGTTTTTAAAAAAATGTCATACCTGGGATGCCTATTAGAATCTTGTTTGGTCAGATTTAAGTGAGTTATTTCTAAAAATTACAGACCTACAATATAAAACGCCAAATTTCCTTGCAAATAATGGTACCGCTTTTAGCATGTTTTTTCTGACAGAATCATACCGCCAGGGAGGTTAAGCAAGTCATGCAAATAAATGTACCTGTAATGTAAGTTAATTATTTTGCATGGCTAATGCCAAACCTTCTGTTGTGGGTAAAGATAAGGAAATATCTGCTGAATACTGCCAAAGTCCGTAAGTTAAATACTGGCATCCCTATACAATGATTTTTAGGGAATCCAGATTTTTTTTTTAAATTCTGGATTCCCTAAAAATCATGGTATAGGGATGCCAGTATTTAACTTACGGACTGTGGAACCTGAGCAGTATTCAGCAGATATTTCCTTATCTTTACCCACAACAGAAGATTTAGCATATTAGTCATAGATAATAATTGGCCTATGGAAATGATAGTTACAATTAATGAAATCAGTACTGCATTCCCTACATAGGGATGACTTTTAGGAAAGTATTAATTACAGCTGACACATGTGATGAATATTGGAACCCTGGGCATTGGAAATAATAATGCAATTATATTCATTTTATTATTAACAAATTCTGTATTTCTTTCTTATCATTGTATAGGGTTGGCAGGCAGGGCAGTATTTAATCTATGGCATAGGTGATGGGCATTGGAACCTGAGCAATAATCAGCAGATTTTTCCTTAACTTAGCCCACAGTTAAATATTAAGGAATAATTATGCAAATAAATTAACAAATGGAACTAGTGTGATTATTATTATTATTGTTGTAACAAATGCTGGAATCCTTATTAACCATTGTATAGGGTTGGCAGATAGGATAGGTGATGGACTTTGGAACCTGAGCAATAATCAGAAGATATCTTCTCCTCTTTTCCCACAACAGAAGATTATAGCATTAGTCATGCAAAACTATTTGCCTATGGAAATGAAAGTTACAATTAATGAAATCAGTGCTGCATTACTTATCAATCCCTGTATAAGGATGCCAGTTAGGGCAGTATTTATTCTAACTGACACATATTAGAACCTGAGCAATAATCAGCAGATATTTCATTATCTTCTTCACCCACAAAAAAAGATTTAGCACTAGTCATGCAAAACAACTTGCCCATGGAATTACAATTAATGTAACAAATGCTGTACTCCTTATTAATGATTGTATAGGGCTGGCAGGTAGGACATGATTAGTATAAGCTAACTGACACAGGTGATGGGTATTGGAACCTGAGCAATATTTAGAAGATTTTTCCTTATCTGACCAAATATTATATCATTTTTTTTATTCAATTTCCTTCGAATTTGCCTTCAACTATATAGTGTAAGGGCCTGCCTGATTGCTTACAATTGTATAGTGTTTAGGTCTGACCTCATATTATATGGTTTTAGTAAATCTAAAGAAAAGTTGTACAAGAAAATTGTATAATGTAAGGCCAGCCCACAATAGAATATTTAGTAATAATTAATAAAAATAAATGTATCTGCAAAAATAATGTAATATTTAAAATTAATGATGTATTCCTTATTAATATTTGTGTATGGTTGACAGCAGTATCTAACTGAAGCAGTTGATGGACATTGGAACCTGAGCAATATTTAGCAGATTTTTTTTCCCTCATCTTAACCCACAATAGAATATTTAGGAATACCAGTGCAAATAAATTCACCTATAAAAATAATAATTAAAATGAATGTAACAAATGCTGGATTGCTATATCATTGAATAAGGATGCCAGTTAGGGTAGTATTTATACTAACTGACACAGTGGGGTTGATTTACTAAAACTGGAGAGTGCAAAGCCTGGTTCAGCGGTGCATTATAGCCAATCAACTTCTAACTTCAGCTTGCTGAATTAAGCTTTGACAAAGACATCTAGAAGCTGATTAAATTCACCTATAAATATAGTGTGATCATTAAATGTAATTAAACAAATGATGGATTTCTTACTAATCATTGTATAGGATTGCCAGTTAGGGGAGTATTTAAACTAACTGACACATTAGAGGAACCTTAGCAATGTGTCCTTATTTTAACCCACAATAGAATATTTAGGAATACCAGTGCAACTAAATTCACCTATGATAATAATGTGATCATTAAAATAAATGTAGCTAATGCTGGATTGCTTATTAATCCTTGTATAAGGATGCCAGTTGAGGTAGTATTTAAACTAACTGACACAATTCATGGACAGTGGAACCTGAGCAATAATCATCAGATTTTCCTTATCTTAGCCCACAGTGGGATATTTAGGAATACTCATGCAAATAAATGTACCTACAAAATAATGTAAGAATATAAAATGAATGTAACTAATGCTGGATTCCATTATTATCATTGTATAATGATGTCAGTTAGAGCAGTATTTGACCTAACTGACATAGGTCAAAATTGGAACCAGGTCAATAATCAGCAGACATTTCTTTATCTTTAACTGCCATATAAGATTTAGTATTAATCATGCAAATAAATTCACCTATAAAAATATTGTGATAATTAAAATGAATAAACTTCATACCATAGGGATGGCAGTTAGGCCAGCTATAGTCATTTTTACCTTTTTCTGGAACCTGATCAATAATCAGCAGATATTTATTCATCTTTAACAGCCATATAAAATGTAGGTGTAATCATGCAAATAAATTCACCTATATTGTGATAATTGAAATAAATAAAATAAAATAAATAAAATTGATACTATGTCAATTACAAATCAAAGTATAATGATGGCAGTTAGGAGCAGCTATAGTAATTTTTTCCTCATTTTGGAACCTGATCAATAATCAGCAGATATTTCTTTATCTTCAACCGCCATATAAGATTTAGTATTAATCATGTAAACAAATCCACCCAATATTGAAAATATTGTGCTAATTGAAATTAATAAAATGTATACTAGGATCCAGAGAATTCCAAAGGGAAAGGGGAACGAAAGTTACATGTTAAAGGGACTTTATAGGGGTAAAGTGTAAGCATTGTAAGTATTTGTCTGTCTCTGTTGATTGTTTCTTTTTTTAAATATATATATTCGATTGTAAAAGGAGATTTGTTACAATAAAGGAAAAAAAGTGATGATAAAAAAAAAAAAATGTATAGCATAGGGATGCCAGTTAAGGCAGCTATAGTCATTTTTACCTTAACAAGGATCCTGATCAATAATCAGCAGATATGTATTTATGTTTAACAGCCATATACAATAAAGGAGTAATAATGCAAATAAATATATGAAAATATTGTGATAATTAAAATGAATAAAATTGATACCATAAGGATGGCAGTTAGGCCAGCTATAGTCATTTGTATATTTTTCTGGAACCTGATCAATATCAGGTTCCAGATCATCAGCAGATATTTCTTTATGTTTAACAGCCATAACAAAATGTAGGTGTAATCATGCAAATAAATTCACCTATACAGTAAAAATATTGTGATAATTGAAATGAATAAAATGTCGATTACAAATCAATGTATAGTGATGCCAGTTAGGGCAGCTATAGTAATTTTAACTTTTCTTCTGGATCCTGATCAATAATCATCAGATATTTCTGTGCCCACAATACCAGAGTCTGGATTTCCTGTATGTTAATTATTGGTAAGATATTGGGAATTGCAAGCAAAGCATGTAATCCATATTTAACTAGTGTGATTACTAAATTAATAGCAGCTACTAAGACAGATGTCAAAACGTCTTGAAAATGTTTATGTGTGAATAATTGAGAAGGTGGTAGGACGCATTATCTGATTGTATAATGAAAAATATATGAAGAACAGATGTCTCAAATAGACATCTCCTCTGTTTTCATTAGAAGTGGCCTTGATTTAAACAAGTGCTGTAATGAAGTTGGCGATTTTCTCGCTCTAATATTGCTCATGAATTTTTAATAAACTTCGCTGGGGCCTCCATAACAGAGGAGGAGGAAGGGCTGATCATTACTATGGAAGCTTTCTGTAATCCCATTGCTTGTTCTATTGGATTCTGAAAGCTTCATGTCAAGAGGGGAAAAAAGAATAAATAAATAACTAAATAAACACAGCTGGTTTGTGAAAAAAAAAGTTGCATTAAGGCGCAAATTTAGGTAAGGTAGATGTAAATTATTTGCTTAGAACGGTATTAAACCCAAAGCAATGATACTGCATCTTACTAATCATCAGATGTGATGGCTGCATTGGTTTTCTTTTTTTTTAGGCTTCTATTCTTCTATTTTCACCTGGTGATTGGGTCAGTAAAGCTGGACATACATTATACAATTTTCTTATTCAGTTTCCTTTAGATTTACTTTCAACTATGTAGTGGCAGGGCCAGGGCCGTCTTTAACCTCCTTACAACCGCACGCCGTCAAATGACGGCGGGCGGAATACCCTATTGTTCTGACAGGACATCATATGATGTCCTGTCATTTAAAGCCGCTAGGACGCACGCACCCATCGCGTTACTGGGAACACAGGGCGCGTGCCCAGGGGCCGCGATGGCCGCCAGGCACCCGCGATTGCCCAGTAACTGAGCAGGACCGTGGATCTCTGTGTGTAAACACAGAGATCCACGTCCTGTCAGGGAGAGGAGACCGATGCTGTGTCCCTTGTAGTTAACCCCTTCCCTGCCAGTCACATTTATACAGAAATTTATGCATATTTATAGCACTGTTCACTGTATAAGTGTGAATGGTCCCAAAAAATGTGTCAAAAGTGTCCGATGTGTCCGCTATAATGTCGCAGTCCTGAAAAAAATCACAGATCGCCGCCATTCCTAGTAAAAAAAAAATCATAATTATGTCCCCTATTTTGTAGGCAATATAATTTTTGCGCAAACCAGTCACTATACGGTTATTGCGATTTTTTTTTTTACCAAAAATATGTAGAAGAATACGTATCGGCCTAAACCGAGATAATATATATATTTTTTTAAATGGGATATTTATTATAGCAAAAAGTAAAAAATATTGTGTTTTTTTTCGAAATTTACGCTCTTTTTTTGTTTATAGCCCCAAAAAAAAACAAAAACGCAGAGGTGATCAAATGCCACCAAAAGAAAGCTCTATTTGTGGGAAAAAAAGGACGCCAATTTTGTTTGGGAGCCACGTCGCACGATCGCGCAATTGTCAGTTAAAGCGACGCAGTGCCGGAAGCTAAAATTTTGTCTGGGCAGGAAGGGGGTGTATGTGCACAGTAGGCAAGTGGTTAAGGCAGGGCAAAAGGGGAAGCTGCCCTGGGCCCTGTCATTGTTGTGGAGCCCAATGCAGCTGCCGCATACTTGCCAAAATAATAAGCTCTCTTCCAGATATATCAGTTACAGGGATTAGACAAACCATTTACTACTGACAGGGGTGCTTACAACGATCAGATTTATTTATTCATATAAAACCTTTATCCCAAAGGGAATATATATTTTTTACTGTAACTGATTATAAAGTGTGAGCTGGACTTTGGCTTCAATTTGTTAGTGCATATAAATCTGCAAGTCCATCTAACACTCCCCTCCCCCCTCAAGCTGGCAATGCCGATGTCCAAATGTGCCCTTTCATCCTAAGTGGGGGCGCTCTAATACAGGAGGTGCTTTACTGGTCAGATCACCAGGTGACACCAGTGGCCTTGCCTTTTGCAATGTATGGTCTCTTGTAGTCTCCATTGGCAAAGTGTGTGACAGGGTGACAACCAGTGGCAGCCGCTCCATTAGGGGTGCAGGGGCGCCATCCCCTTAATCCATGCGCCACCCCCTAGCCTATGCGCCCACCCCTAATCTACATGCAGGGCGTCAGACTCCTAGATTTCAATGGGGTTGTTTTTTTTGAAGCACATGATTAGAGCCTGAAGCTCTAATTGGCTTAAAAAAGGGAGGGGTCGGGGTGCAGAGCACTGCGCCCCAAGTCCACCCAGTTGTGTGACATTAGCAAAATAATATTCGCTAATGTATTCCTGCTTCTCCTCCAATCAGGAAGTGGGTCCTGGGGCCCGATTGGCCAGGCAGTCTTAGGAGGTATGTGCGAATAAGGGGGGTTTTGCCCCCCCCCTAAAATATTAAGCACCAGCCGTCACTGGTGACAACATAGGAAAACAATAGCAGATGGGAACAAAACCTTGTCACCCTGTAAAAGGAAGGGTCTACCCAAGGACAGATATGATCTCAGTAAGCTGAACTTGGGTGTAACATGTGTAATCTTCCTTGAATCTTGGTGTGATTTGTATATTTCCTCCAGATCTGTGCAGTAATCCAATGTGAATCTTTTTCTCTGTGCAAGAGCTTCCAAGACCGCTCACTGCTGCTCTCTCTCCTTGTGCAGGGTGACTGGTCTTGTCTCCGCCCCCTCTTGTAGTTTCCTGCAGGCTGCCTGTAGGTGGAGCTGCTGCCCCCCCCCCACATCTCTGCCTCCTGCACAGTGATGTCACAGTGATGTCACCACTACTTGTACAAGGTAATATCGTACGTTCGTGAATCGCCGTATCTAGCTAATTTGCATACTCGACGCGGAGTTCGACGGAAACGCCACCTAGCGGTCAGCGTAAATATACACCTACGATCCGATGGCGTACTTAGACGTACGCCTGTCGGATCGATGCCTCATTCCGTCGTATCTTGTTTTGTGGATACAAAACAAAGATACGACGTGGGAACTTTGAAATTACGCGGCGTATCAATAGATACGCCGGCGTAATTTCTTTGTGGATCTGCCCCATTGTGTTTAAGCTTAGCTGAAACACAAAGATCTCGCCTTTGCTCCCTGACAGATCAGCGGTTTGCCTTGTTTACACAGGCACATCGCTGATCCATCTTTCCATAGAACGATTGGCAGGTATCGGCGGGCATCGCGGTCACCAGACCCACCAATTGGCTCCTGCTGTGTCCAATCACAGCGGGAGCTCTGGAAGCAGGTACGTGATTTTGCGCAGCCGGGCCGCCCTGCCTCAGAAGCGATTAAAGAAACGCTATAGTGTGCATGGAGCCTAAAAACCCAAATAAAAGTTTAACTCTCCCAAATGCTCCTAACAGCTTCTAAAAGCTACTAAAATGCTACTACAAACCATCACAAAAACACTATGAGGCCTCGTACATACGACCGTTTTCCTCCACAAAATCAATCAAGAAAAATGCTGGCAGAGCTTTTTGGCCGAGGAAAATGGTCATGTGTATGTTTTTTGTCGAGAAATATGTTGTGGATCTTGACGAGAAAAAAGAGAACATGTTCTCTTATTTCTCGTCGGGAGTCTCAATTTCCTTGTCGTGTTTCTCGCCGGGCTAGTTTACGACGAGAAACATGTTCGTGTGTATGCTTAGAAACCCGCGCATGCTCAGAATAAAGTATGAGACGGGAGCGCACCTTCGGTAAAAGTAGCATTCGTAATGGAGATAGCACATTCGTCACGCTGTAACAGACTGAAAAGCGCGAATCGTCTCTCACCAAACTTTTACTATTACGTGGTAACATGAGATTAGAAAAAGCAGCCCCAAGGGTTGTGCCAGTGGAATGGAACTTCCCCTTTATAGTGGCGTTGTACGTGTTGTACGTCACCGCGTTTGAGAGCGACGAGATTTTGTCTTGACAGTGTGTACGCAAAGAAAGCTTGACAAGATTCTCGACAAGCCTGACATGAAACTCGTTGAGGAAAACAACGTTTCATTTACGACGAGATTCTCTGTCGTGTGTACGAGGCCTTACCCATTTTTCTCATCCAGCATTTTTTTATTTTTTTACTCATAAAAAACTGCTAGTGTGCATGGAGCCAATGAATTAAACAGTGTTTTTGGTTTGTGGTGCTCAGACGCAGTGAAGATCTGCTTTAAGTATCCTGTATACCGTTGTGCTCAAAAGTTTGCACATCCTGGCAGAAATTGTGAAATGTTGGCATTCAATTTGAAAATATGACTAATAATGGCAAAAAATCTTTTATGTAACTACTTCCCATCCCGCGTATAGTCAATCGGGTGCCGATGCACGTGCCTGGCGGCCGTGATGTCCGTTGTCAATAGTCAATGAGTTTATTAGCTCTCACATGGATGCACTAAGCGGGCTAGACACTGAGCCATGAGGAGGTAGAAAAGAACAGTCAAAAGACCTGCGTAACAAGGTAATGAAACTTTACAAAGATAGAGGTGATCAAATACCACCAAAGGAAAGCTCTATTTGTGGGGAAAAAAAACTTTAAAAGTTCATTTGGGTACAGTGTTGCATGACCGGGCGATTGTCATTCAAAGTGTGACAGCGCTGAATATTAAAAATTGGTCTGGGCAGGAAGGGGGTGAAAATGCCCTGTATTGAAGTGGTTAATGATAGTAATCACATGAAGCCATTAATTATCACATACCGTATTTATCGCGGTATAACGCGCTCCCGCGTATACCGCGCACCCCTAAAGTTGTCCTGTAAAAAAAATGTATATGATTTTATTACAGTTTTGGTGTCTTCCCAGCGTCCATCGTCCGGTCCGGCGTCCATCTGTGGCCTCGATGGTGTCCTCCCGGCTTCTCCAGCGCGCGCCTCAGTCGAGTCCCTGCTTCCCGCGCTCAGTTCGAACGCCTCCGCCGACGTATACCGAGTGCAGTACACTCGGGTACATTCGGCAAGCCTTGGCTTCGCTCGGGCCTCACGCTCTGTGACGTTTATGCGTGAGCACGAGCGAAGCCGAGACTAGCCGAATGTACCCGAGTGTACTGCACTCGGTATATGTCGGCGCAGGATTTCAAACTGAGCGCGGGAAGCGGCTATCGGCGTATATCGGGCACCCACGATTTTCCCCTTATTTTAAGGGGAAAATAGTGCGCGATATACGCCGATAAATACAGTAGTTTTTTTGGAACCTTTTAAAATCATAATTATAACAGAAATCACTCAAATGGCTCCAATACAAAGTTTACATACCCTGAAATGTTTGGCCTTGGTATAGACACAGGAGGTGGCACACACAGGGTAAACTGGCAATTAAAGGTTCATTTCCCACATTTGTGGCTTTTTAAATCACAATTAGTGTCTGTGTATAAATAGTCAATGAGTTTGTTAGCTCTCACATGGATGCACTAAGCAGGCTAGACACTGAGCCATGAGG
Organism: Rana temporaria; assembly: GCF_905171775.1. NCBI lineage: Eukaryota > Metazoa > Chordata > Amphibia > Anura > Ranidae > Rana > Rana temporaria. The sequence continues at coordinate 448,413,110 of NC_053492.1, read as the reverse complement.
AGGAGGTAGAAAAGAACAGTCAAAAGACCTGCGTATCAAGGTTATGAAACTTTACACAGATGGAAAAGGATGAAAAAAGATATCCAAAGCCTTGAATATGCAGTCAGTACTGTTCAATCACTTATTAAGAAGTGGAAATTCTGGGCTTATTTAATACCAAACAAGTCAGGTAGACCAAGAAAGATTGCAGCCACAACTGGCGGAAGAATTGCTCAGGAAACAAAGTGAAAACCACAGGTAACCCGCAGGAGAAATACAGGTTGCTCTCCAAAAGGACGGTGTGGTTGTTTTTAAGGAGCACATTCAATGATACTTGAACAAAAAAGAACTGCATGGTTGAGCTGCCAGAAGGAAGCCTTTACTGAGCCAATGGCACAAAATAGCCCAATGAGGCATGTCAAGGTGTTGTTGGGCATATTGTAACCAGGCTTTTTTGTGGAACTTGTACAGAAAAGGCGTCTTTCTGGCAACTTGACCACGCAGCTCTTTTTTGTTCAGGTATCATCGTTCTGTGCTCCTTAAAAACAACCACGCCATCTTTTTCCAGAGCAGCCTATATTTCTCCTGAGGTTACCTGTGGGGCTGAAATCTTTCTTGATCTACCTGACCTTGGCTTGGTATCAAGAGATCCCCAAATATTCCACTTCTTATTAAGTGATTGAACAGTACTGACTGGCATCTTCAAGGCTTTGTATATCCTTTTGTTATCCTTTTCCATCTTAGTAAAGTTACCTTGTTACGCAGGTCTTTTGACTGTTCTTTTCTACCTCCTCATGGCTCAGTGTCTAGCCTGCTTAGTGCATCCATGTGAGAGCTAACAAACTCATTGTCTATTTATACACAGACACTAATTGTGATTTAAAAAGCCACAAATGTGGAAAATTAACCTTTAATTGCCATTTTAACCTGTGTGTGCCACCTTCTGTGTCTATACCAAGGCCAAACATTCCAGGGTATGTAAACTTTGTATCAGGGCCATTTGGGTGATTTCTGTTATCATTATGATTTAAAAAGGATCCAAAAAAACTATGTGATAATAAATGGCTTTGTGTGATTGCAATCTTTAAATAACATACATTTTGTTGGCATGATCAGTCATATTTTCAATATTAATGCCCAAATTTCACAATTTCTGCCAGGGTATGCAAACTTTTAAGCTCAACTGTATAGTGTACATATATAAGAGCACTTGGGTCATCACACCACATCCCTAGTGATGAGAAAATGAAGCAAAGTTTAGTTCTCTGGACATTCAACACATAAATGAAACAATCTGAAACCTGGACCTAGTGCCTGAACCCCACTGAAGTCCCCCCTTTAGGATGTACAACAGCAAAAGTGACATTTAGACTTTTCTGAATATCATCTTAGTCCCAAGCCTGGCGAGTTTTGAACCTCCATTTATATAATCCTGGATATCCCGCCTGTGGCCAATTATATAAAACCCTGTTTGGCTTGGGGGTTTGACTGCTGTGCCTCTGGGTTTCGGCAGCCTTTTAGAACCATTGTGACTATTTTACTTTAATTGGTAAGATGCCCTTCACCAAATTATTTTGGATCAAAATATAGTTTGCAGATATTGCAGATTTGTTTGTACATTATATGTTTTCAAAAATTTGTATACATGTACTTACTGTATTTGTTTGTTATTGTGTATCTTTCATTTAGGTGTGGTATTGTATACCTCCTGAAGAAGCCTTAACAGGCGAAACATGTTGAGATCACTACACCATCTGAATCTTCGGTAAATCTATGCTGTGAATATTCCAATCAGAAGTCTGTGTTATGGAAAAAGTTTTGAGTGTGTTTTTATATTAAAACATGGATAAATAAAAAAATATGAATTTTTATTGTATATTGTAGTACATTATTGGCACCAGCTCCTTTGGAGCATTTATTGTCTTGTTTATGGTTACACATGGGATGTGGTGCCTTGAGTTATCTTCTGACCTAAGATTCTTGTGCTGTTTGGAGATAAAGTGTATGGGGAGTTCCCTCAATCCTGTCCAGAGTAAGGGTCTTGCATGGAGTTTAAGCAAAAAAGCATTATGGGTCCCCCCAAAACCCAAGCCAGATCCTTATCCTTACTAAAGGTCTGCATGGAAATAAAGGGGATGGAGGTTCCCCTCAACCCCACCCCGCATAAGGGTTTTCTATGGAGTTTAAGGGGACCGTATCTCAAAAAAAGTGTAATGGGGTCCCCTCAGAACCCACATTACATGTGTATTCTTGCCAGAGGTCTACTATAAATTTTGAGGGAAAACCCCACTCAAAAAAAATAAAAAATCTTGCATGGGGACCCCTCTGAAATCCATACCAGACCCTTATCTGAGAATTCAACCCGGTTGGCCAGAAAAGGGAGGGGCAGTAAGTGTGCGACCTGAACCATACTAGAGCAACATGGGGAAGGTACGTTGGCAGGGGGCATGTTGATGGGGCAGGGGGCATGTTGATGGGGGCAGGGGGCATGTTGATGGGGCAGGGGGCATGTTGATGGGGGCAGGGGGCATGTTGATGGAGGCAAGGACCCTTGCTCCATATCCCTAACCGGGTGGATGTGGGGGTCTGCAGGGGGAGACCTATTGAAATCTGGAAAAACTTTTAAAATATGGGGGGCCCAGATATAAGCCACACCCCCCACTTGAATGGATATGGGGGAAGGTATCATACAAAATAAATAAATAAACGTGTTCCACGGTGTACATCTATCGTGCATTTTTGTAGCACATGGTAAATCCAAATTAAATATGTCCCATTGCAGGGTTGCCAACCTTCCGCAGCATGTTTTACTGACAAAACATGGGAAATTTACTGACGGAGCACATTTTTTTACTGACAACCTGAAATATGACAGAACTCCTATTTAGAACTAAGACAATTGATATTTATAACATGATATAGAAATACTGACAATACCTATACCATGTCACTTGGTTACACCAGAGTTTCTCAACTCCAGTCCTCGCGGCGCCCTAACAGGTCATGTTTTCAGGATTTCCCTCAGATGAAAATGGCTGTGGTAATTACCAAGGCAGTGAAACTGATCAAATCACCTGTGCAAAATAATGGAAAGCCTGAAAACATGACCTGTTGGGGCGCCTTGAGGACTGGAGTTGAGAAACACTGGTTTACACTTATAAGGCCCGTACACACGACCAGTTTCCTCGGCAGAATTCAGCTTCCGACCGAGTTTCTGGCTGAATTCTGCCGAGAAACCCGGCCGTGTGTACACTTTTGGCGAGGAAGCCGACGATGGACCTCGGCGAGGAAATAGAGAACATGTTCTCTATTTCCTCGTTGTTCTATGGGAGAACTCGGCCCGCCGAGGTCCTCGGCGGCTCCAGGACTGAACTGGCCGAGGAACTCGATGTGTTTGGCACGTCGAGTTCCTCGGCCCATGTGTACGGGGCCTCAGAGTCAACACAACATGACAAATGATCAGCCTGTGATATTTAGCCCTTAGTGCATGAGCACTGCAGCACAACTGATTCACTTGTCGCTTTTTTATTTCCTCTCCAAGACTTAGCTCTGCTGTAAAAGGAAACGCACTGCTTGCATCTAAAAGTTTACATTTTATATTGGGTTAATGAATTCATTAATTTTAATACGTTAATTTGTTTTCATTTTAATACATTAAAAATTGCATTAATATATTATTTTCTGATATATATATATATATATATATAAATACATTTTAATTTTAATACATCAACACATTTCATATTTATAAATTTTTTATACATTCTGGGCCAGATCCACACTGAGAGTACGCCGGCGTATCTACTGATACGCCGGCGTACTTTCAAATTTCCCGCGTCGTATCTTTAGTTTGAATCCTCAAACCGAGATACGACGGCATCTGGGTTTGATCCGACAGGCGTACGGCTTTGTTTGCCTTCGGATCGTAGGTAATACTTCGGCGTCCGCTGGGTGGAGTTTGCGTCGTTTTCCGCGTCGGGTATGCAAATTACCTTTTTTCCGACGATCCACGAACGAATATATATCTTGTATTTTTTATACTGTACGTAAATACAGTTTATATTTATAAATTTGTATTTGTTTTATATATTTATACTGTACATTAATACAGTTTACTGTTAATTAATGTATTCTGTATATCAATACAGTTTTATACATATTTATACATTTTTATACATTTTATATTTGAATTTTTATGCATTTTATTTTTATACAGTAACCGCTTTTTGATTTAAATACATTTTAATTTTAATACACAAATTTTTATACATTTTATATTTTTATACTGTGCAATAATACATTTTATATTTTTAAATTTTTATAAATTTTATATTTGTATACATTTTCATTTCTATGCCTTTAAATTGTATACATTAACACTTTTTGATACATTAATATATTTTAATGTTAATACATACATTTTTATACTTATATTTATTTTATAGATATAGGCCTGGATTCACAAAACACTTACGCCGACGTATCTCGAGATACACCGCGTAAGTGTAAGTATGTGCCGTCGTATCTGTGCGCCGTGCCCACAAAACTAGATACACCTGAAAATAGGCTTCCTACGACCGACGTAACTTTCCTACGCCGGCGTATCGTTGGCGCATATTTACGCTGGCCGCAAGTGGTACTCCCATTGATTTCCTATTCACCTATGCAAATGAGGGAGATACTCCGATTTACAAAATAACGTTTTATATATATAAAATTGATGGCGCTATATAAGTTCCTGAAATAAATAAATAATAAATAAAATATATCTTATATTTTTTTATAATGTATGTTAATACATTTACATTTTAATACTTTTTATATTTATACATTTTTATAAATTGTATATTTTTATATTGTACATTAATACATTTTCTAAATATTTTCTAATATTTTCTAAATATACATTTTTATACATTTTATATTTGTATGCATTTTCATTTCTATGCCTTTAAATTGAATACATTAACACATTTAAATTTTAATACATGAATATATTTTAATATTAATACATATATTTTTATATATTTTTATACTTAAATTTCTTTTATAGATATACTATATATATATATATATATATATATATATATATATATATATATATATATATATATATATATATATATATAAAATTGATGGCGCTATATAAGTACCTGAAATAAATAAATCAAAAATAAAATATATCTTATATTTTTATAATATATGTTAATACTTTTACATTTTAATACATTTTATATTTATACATTTTTATAAATTTTATATTTTTATATTGTACATTAATACATTTTCGAATTATACATTTTCATAAATTTTGTATTTGTATACATTTTCATTTCTATGCCTTTAAATTGTATACAATAAGCAAATTTTAATTTTAATACATGAATATATTTTAATATTAATACATACATTTTTATATATTTTTATACTTAAATTTATTTTATATATATATATATATATATATATATATATATATATATATATATATATATATATATATATATATATATATATAAATATATATATATATATATATATATATATATATATATATATATATATATATATATATATATATATATATATATATATATATAAAATTGATGGCGCTATATAAGTACCTGAAATAAATAAAAAATAAAATATATCTTATATTTTTACAATATATGTTAATACATTATACATTTACATTTTACATTTTTTTATATTTATACATTTTTATAAATTTTATATTTTTATATTGTACATTGATACATTTTCTAATTATATATTTTTATAAATTTTATATTTCTATACATTTTCATCTCTATGCCTTTAAATTGTATACATTAACACATTTTACTTTTAATACATGAATATATTTTAATATTAATACATACATTTTTATATATTTTTATACTTAAATTTATTTTATAGATATACTATATACTATATATATAGGTAACTGAAATAAAAATAAAAAATAAAATGTATCTTATATTTTTATAATGTATGTTATTACATTAACATTTTAATAGATTTTATATTTATACATTTTTATACCTTTTTTATTTTTATATTGTACATTAATACATTTTCTAATCATACATTTTTATACATTTTATATTTGTATACATTTTCATTTCTATGCCTTTAAATTGTATACATTAACACATTTTAATATATTTTAATGTTAATACATACATTTTTATATTTTTTTATACTAATATTTCTTTTATAGATATACTGTATATATAATTGACGGTACTATATAAGTATCTGAAATAAATAAATAATATCTATCTTATATTTTTATAATGTACATTATTACATTTTAATTTTAATACATTTTATATTTATACATTTTTATAAATCTTTTTTTTTATATATGTATACATTTTCAATTTTGTGTCTTTTAGATTTACACATTTTAAATTCAATGCATCAATACATTTGAGGTTAAGGAATACATTATTTAATGCATTAATTTATGTATTTTATTATATCTGTCTGGAGTTCAGCTTTAAAAAAAAAAAAAAAATGGATTTTAGATGTTTAATTTTCATTCTCCTAAATAAATGACTCCCTAATTGATGCCTCAGATAAATAACTGCAGTCTCAGAAAATGGGAGTCTCATTGGTTTTATGTTTTTATGGATGGATTCCTGGAGAAAGAAGGTATTTCGCAGGTAAGTGGTGTCCGCCATCGCCTCTTGAAATGAGGTCATTTTATGTTCTTTGGAATGTCCTTCTATAACACGTCTAGTGAAACTGTATTTTTCCAATGTGAAGACCCCCAGCGCCGAGGCCGGAACGAGTCCATAAATAGCCCCCATAGCGTGTCACTAGCTTGATGACATAAGAGAGACCTTTGAATGGCGGTCTCTTGGGCAATGCACTCGCTCCCAGGTCTGCTTGGCCAGAGCCCTTGGCCATTGTGTAGACATCAGCTGGAGTGTCAGGCAGAGGTAATGGGAAGTTACTGGGAGGTGAAGTCTCGCAATGTCTACACAAGATTCTTGGTTCATGTTGGGGTTACAAAGACTATTGACTCCTTTGTTTTCTTTCTTCAAACAGCCCTTTTCCTTCCTTGAAAGGATGTGCCCGTTTCTCTTCCTCGGCCGTTTTCTTCATGGGTGTCTCGGAGCTGGAGAATGTTTGTTTTTCTTCATTGATGAAATGGTCCAGCCTGGAGAAACAAGCAGCATCTCTGCGTCACTAGACTGAGCTTGGAGCAGGAGGGGTCCCGGGGAAGGAGGAGGACTAAATCTGATCTATCAGTGTAGGAAAAACAGCCACAGATCAGACATGGGACACGCCACCAGACAATGTCAAGTCCTATGTGGAGTGCAAAGCCAAGATCTCTGGGCCAGATTCACATAGAAATACGTTACTCCACGGCGGTGTAACGTATCCCATTTACGCTACACCACCGCAGGTTTACAGCGTAAGTGCCTGACTCTCAAAAATCTTACCTGTAAACTTGCGGCGGTGTAACGTAATTCCGATCGGCGCAAGTCCGCCTAATTCAAATTGGGCGGGCACCATTTAAATTAGGCGCGTTCCCGCGCCAAACGTACTGCATATGCTCCGTCGGGTAAATTACCCGACGTGCATTGCGCTAAATGACGTCGCACGGACGTCATTTGTTTAGACGTTAACGTAAATGGCTTCCAGCACCATTCACGGACGACTTACGCAAACGACGTTGTTTTTTAAATTTCGACGCGGGAACGACGGCCATACTTAACATGGCTTAGAACAACTAGGGCTCAGCCCTAATTTTACACGGCATAACTCGACGGAAGCGATGTAAAGTTAGATCGACGGGCAGCGCGGACGTTCGGGAATCGCTGTAACTAGTCATTTGCATATTCTACGCCGACTGCAATGGCCTCGCCACCTAGCGGGCGGCATAGAATTGCATCCTTAAGATCCGACAGTGTAATTCAATTACACCTGTCGGATCTTCTGGCTATCGATGCGTAACTGATTCTATGAATCAGCCGCATAGTTAGGACGGGCGGATCACAGAGATACGCCGTCGTATCTCTTTTGTGAATCTGGCCCATAGAATCTGGTGCAGCTCTGCATAAAAACCCAAAACTGGAGCACACAGAATCTGGTGCAGCTCTGCATAGAAACCTAAAACCGGTCCGGAGCACACAGAATCGGGTGCAGCTCTGCATAGAAACCCAACACTGGAGCACATAGAATCTGGTGCAGCTCTGCATAGAAACCTAAAACTGGAGCACACAGAATCTGGTGCAGCTCTGCATAGAAACCTAAAACTGGAGCACACAGAATCTGGTGCAGCTCTGCATAGAAACCCAACACTGGAGCACACAGAATCTGGGGCAGCTCTGCATAGAAACCCAAAACCGGAGCACTCAGAATCTGGTGCAGCTCTGCATAGAAACCCAAAACCGGAGCACACAGAATCTGGTGCAGCTTTGCATAAAAACCCAAAACCAGAGCACACAGAATCTGGTGCAGCTCTGCATAGAATCCCAAAACCGGAGCACTCAGAATCTGGTGCAGCTCTGCATAGAAACCCAAAACCGGAGCACACAGAATCTGGTGCAGCTCTGCATAGAAACCCAAAACCGGAGCACACAGAATCTGGTGCAGCTTTGCATAAAAACCCAAAACCAGAGCACACAGAATCTGGTGCAGCTCTGCATAGAATCCCAAAACCGGAGCACTCAGAATCTGGTGCAGCTCTGCATAGAAACCCAAAACCGGAGCACACAGAATCTGGTGCAGCTCTGCATAGAAACCCAAAACCAGAGCACACAAAATCTGATGCAACTGTGCATACTAACCAATCGGCTTCTAACTTCAGCTTGCTCAATGAAGCTTTGCCAATACAACCTGGAAGCTGATTGGTTACTATGCACAGTTGCACCAGTGTGTTCCAGTTTTAGTAAATCTCTCTCACATTGTTATCCCACCACCTTACACTCCGCACTCCTCTCCTACACATACTACCCACCACCTTACACTCTGCACTCCTCTCCTACACATACTACCCACCACCATACACTCTGCACTCCTCTCCTACACATACTACCCACCACCTTACACTCCGCACTCCTCTCCTACACATACTACCCACCACCATACACTCTGCACTCCTCTCCTACACATACTGCATAGAAACCTAAAACCCGAAGCACACAGAATCTGGTGCAGCTTCACCACCAAACACTCTGCACCCCTCTGCTGCACATACTACCCACCACCATTGCAAAGAGTACCCAATCACATGCAAAGAAAAAATAATAATAATGCATTTTTTTTGCTTGCACATGATTAAATGATAGAAGTCAGCAGAGCTTCCCCTCAATTACCGAGCTGTGGAGCAACTGCTCTTGCAGAGTGCACTGCCTATTTGTCTTTAGTAAATCAACCCCATTGGCTTCTTATTGACTGTCCTTGAATCAACAATACATTGAATCTTCCCTAAAATAGACCTTCCCGGAACTTACCAATCTACATAAAACAATCCTTAAAATGGCTCAGTATCATTTGTGAAAAATGCTGTACCTTCCATCATTGAAAAGCAATTCTTGAGCTCCATGCAAGCAACTTTGCTTAACCACTTCAGCCCTGGAAGGTTTACCCCCCCCCCCTTCCTGACCAGGCAATTTTTTGTGATACTGACAATTGCAATGCGATGCTGTACCCAAATAAAATGTATGTTCTTTTTTTCCCATTAATAAATCTTTCTTTTGGTGATATTTGATCACCTTTGCGGTTTTTATTTTTTGGAACAAACCGACAATTTTGAAATAAAATAACAATATTTTTTACTTTATGCTATAAAACATATCCAATAAAATAAAAAAAAAAATCGAATTTATTCATCAATTTAGGGCAATATGTATTCTGCTACATGCTTTTGGTTAAAAAAAACAACAAACAAAAAAAGTTATATCGTCTACAAACTATGGGATATTTTTATGATTTTTTTTTGCTAGTAATGGTGGGGATTAGCGATTTTTAGCGGGACTGCGAAATTGCGGCGGACAAATCGGACTCCTAACTGACACTTTTGATACTTTTTGAGGACCAGTGACACTAATACAGTGATCAGTGCTAAAAATTTGGATGGTCACAGTATAAGGCCCTTTTCACACCGACGGCTGTTCTGCCGCATTTAAAAGCATGTATATTTTCTGCTGAAATTCAAGACTCCAGGCACAGCGATCAGCTGCATTTGTACAGTGCGATTAGCTGCAGTTTGCGTTTAGCCGCGGCACGATATTGAACGGGGATCTGACTTGGATACCTGGCAATACCAGGCACTGTGTTTGGTATGAATCTTGAGGGGGAACTCCACGCCAAATTTTAAATAAAAAAACGACATGGGTTCCCCCTCCAAGCACATGCCAGGCCCTTAGGTCTGCTATGGATTTCAAGGAGTACCCTGTATGCCGAAAAAATGGCGTGGCGGTCCCCCCAAAACCGACCGGGCTGCGTGCTTTGATAAGGGTCTGGTATGGATTTTGGGGGTACCCCCACGCCGTTTTTTCAGCGTACGGGGGTTCCCCTAAAATCCATAGCAGACCTAAGGGCCTGGTATGCGCTTGGAGGGGGAACCCATGCCGTTTTTTTATTAAAAAATTTGGCGTGGAGTTCCCCATCAAGATTCATACCAAACGCAGCTGACACAGTGCACTGCGATTACCTGCGGTCATGTGCAGATAGCTGCGCCAAATTGAACCTGGACGCATTCAATTCAATTTTTTCTATTCGCACCAAACCGCAGGTAACAAACTTGCAGCTAAACGCAGTGTGTGAAGGGTGTCATAGGAAAGCATTGTGTGCTTCTAGCTGCAGTAGAATCCGCAGCTAAAAGCACCATTCTATCCGTCCGTGTGAAAGGGGCCTAAATGACACTGGCTTGGAAAGGGGTTAACATCAAGGGCGATCAAAGGGTTAAGTGTGCTCTAGGGAGTGCTTTCTAACTGTGTGGGGGGGGTGCTTTGACTATGGAAAGACAGATCTGATCTCCATCTTCCCCTCTGACAGAACAGCGGTCTGCCTTTTTTACATAGGCATCCTTTTCAGAATGATCAACAGGTCCTTGGGGACATCGCATCCATAGAGTTGCCACCTCATCCCTTTAAACCTGAACACATATGAATTACACAGGTTCAGAGGCCAATTTAAAGCAGATAAGGCACCAAGTGAGTTTCATTACCACCTTAATCAACAACAGAATCTGTGCAATTCATATGAATCAGTGGGTCGATGGCGGTGCACGCGCGCCCCAGACCCTGTGCATGAATTCACGTACAGGTACAGGAGGGCTACCTGCTGCAGCATATCTGCATGGGGCAGTCCAGGAGCTGTTAAGCTAAGATGATAATGCAGGCAGGAGGAAGCATTTCCTCAGTCTCCTCTCCCTTAATGATCAGACAACATTGTAACTTTGTAGCAAGTTCCAGGGTGAGAGGATGCAGCAGGAGCTGATCTGTGGGAGACATGCAAAAAACACAGCTAGGAATTGCACAGGCACCAGAGTATTCATGATTGGGTCATCCCTGATCCCACACTTCAGTCCGGGAAGTAAATACTGACCACGCATGACGTCCCAGCAAAGATGGCTCCTTCATAGAGAGACAAGCAAATGAAGGCATTGTCAGAAGTACTGTGATCCCTGTGAGAGATAATAAATACCTGGAAGCGTGCATTTATCATGAAAAAATAAAACATACATATATATATATATATATATATATATATATATATATATATATATATATATATATACCGTATTTTCCGGCGTATAAGACGACTTTCTAACCCCTTAAAATCTTCTTGAAAGTCGGGGGTCGTCTTATACACCGGTAACCTAACCTTACCTTATCCTAAAGACATGCAGAATCGCGGCCGTATGTTTTTTTCAAAAGCCGCGCCTCCTACGTCTTCTGTTCCGTGATAGGCGGAACACTCAGCTTCCCAGGAGGCACTGTGTCCAGTGTCCGCCTATCACGGAGGCCCTCTCGTCCTGTGTTTAGTGTCTGCCTATCACGGAGGCCCTCTCGTCCTCGGACGAGAGGGCCTCCGTGATAGGCGAACACTGAACACAGTGCCTCCTGGGAAGCTGACTGTTCCGCCTATCACGGAACAGAAGACGTAGGAGGCGCGGCTTTTGAAAAAACGTACAGTACGGCCGCGATTCTGCATGTGGATAAGGTAAGGGCACAGCGAGGGGGGACACGGAGCGGAGTGCGGACGGGGAGAACAGCACAATGGAGGGGTAATGTAATGTAATGGGGCACAGTCTGGCATGTAATGGGGCACAGTCTGGCATGTAATGGGGCACAGTCTGGCATGTAATGGGGCACAGTCTGGCATTTAATGGGACACAGTCTGGCATGTAATGGGGCACAGTTGGCATGTAATGGGGCACAGTCTGGCATGTAGTGGCACAGTCTGGCATGTAATGGTGGCAACGTGAGGCAAAGCATGACTAGTAGGAAGGGGGTAGTCTTATACGGTGAGTATATCCCAAAACCAACATTTTGGCTGGAAAATTAGGGGGTCGTCTTATACGCCCAGTCGTCTTATACGCCGGCAAATAGGGTATATATATATATATATATATATATATATATATATATATATATATATATATATATATATATGATACTAGGTCCAATTTTAAAAGAATATGGTAAAAAAATGTGTCCCCTCCCGCTCCTCTGGGATAACAACCGAGCGGCTTTTAGCCGCATCGGTTGTCATGCCTGAAAAAACGATCGCCCTCTCAAAAAAATGGTGCATCATCCCGGTTTAACCCCTGAAAGCCGAGGACACATATATGCGTACGTTTGGCGGAAAGGGGATAAAAAAGAGAAACACCCCAACTGCCAAACACATTTCCCATAAATGACTGCTTATGGTTTTTCCAAAAGTATTTTTTGTTGTATATAAAATGAATGTGAGAAGCTTAAGGCAAATGATCTCATCAGTGTGTTAATGTTTGGAAATTTGTGTTTCCATGTAGAGAATGTAATGATATGTACATTATACCTGCTGTAGTTTTTTGTTACATATAAATGCGCTGTGCTTTCTGCTTGGTGCCGTTGTACCGTAATTGTGCTGTATTTGTATTTATAAAGTGAATTTTTACCAAGTTATATATCACTAAACTCTGGCCAAAAAAATTATCAAGTATGTATTCATTACTCTCTTAGCCTCCTCCAAACTTCCAAATTCTATTTTATATAGAAGCATATAATTATTATTATACAGTATTTATATAGTGCCAACAGTTTGTTCATCGCTTTACAATAAAAAGAAAGACAGTACAGTGATAATATAACACAATACAAGAGGGTTAGAAGGGCCCTGCTCAGTAGACCCACTGACATGTTTGCTGGGGAGTCTCATTGAGGAACTATACCCCGTTCCCGTATACATTGCTCTCACGAGACTACTATATCTGTCTAGGAAGCTGATTGCCCGACTTTGGCCCTCAGCGCAAGCCCTAAAGGAGGCACAGTGGATCCAAATGGTTAACACCAGAGAAAAAAATACCTATCATCATTAGACAGTGCATTTGTTTTCGTCCGCTTGCATTTTCGTCCGAATTTCGGGTATTATCGTTATCGTTTTAACAAACAAAAACGAACGTGCAGAATCCGAAATCCGAAAGATCCGACATAAAAAATGCTTTATTTCCATTTTTGATGCTACAAAAGTTCGATATAGATAGGGGATTCGTCAAGACGCTGACAATAGTAATCTGTGTCTTTCGAACCTGCGGTCGAATGTGCCTAACCTAACTCTATTAGTCCAAGATTATTCTACATAGAGAGGAAAGATTTGATATAGAGAGAAAAGATTCGACATTATAGAAACAGTGTTGTGTGTAGACCAGGGGTGTCCAAACTTTTTTCAAGGAGGGTCAGATTTGAGGAAGTGAACATGCTCGAGGGCCGACCATTTTGCCTGACATTCTTTGAACCATAAAAATTTGGTGTGTTCGTTCGAGCACTAATACACTGCCCAACAAGAATTCTCTTGCCTTTGTGGCTGTGTGTGAGTAAAGAGATGAGCTCAGGCGTATTATTTGGATATACCATATTTATTGGTGTTTAACATGCACATTAACTTTAAAAGGGAAGTTTCAGGAAAAAAAATACATTTTAAATAAAGAACTATGAAGCAAAATAAGGGTCAGTGCCCATCTGCAGCCTCACACGTGCCATGAATGCAGACCCACCATTGCCAGGAATGCAGACCCACCATTGCCAGGAATGCAGCACCCACCACTGCCAGGAATGCAGCACCCACCATTGCCAGGAATGCAGCCTGATCGATACCCATCCATCTGCAGCCCTGAAGGGGACAGCGAGGCGGGCAGGACAAGTGCCAGAGATTACCTACAGGAGAGTCTCCTGTTTACACGGCGGCCTCTTTAATAGAAAGTCCCACCTCATTTGATGGACAGAACAGTTGTCCAATGGCAGCGCCGGAGACGGGACTCCCTGTTACAGAGGCCTCCCGTAAACAGGAAATTCTCCTCCTGTATGCACGGCACTCGTCTCGCCTCCTCCCTGTCCCCTCCAAGGCAGCCAGCATATACATCTTTTGTGGCCCCTGTAAGATCTTTGGGGGCCACAAAAGATATATATGTCCAAATAACCAGACGGGCCGTTCAAAACCAGATCGCGGGCCGGACTTTGGACATGCCTGGTGTAGACCATTTGATATTAACGATGAAGATTCGATGAAGCAGCGAAAAACATATAAACGTTGAATTTGTCATTGAAGGCTTATGGTGTCTGTCAAAAGTTCTAAGAAGATTCAACAAGCAGCTAAACTGTACGACGCCGCAATCGTACATTTCGGTCAAATGCTCGGCCCATAGGCTATAGAAGAATTTGAATGTTGGTTGACTAGTAATAATAATTTATAAATATAATTATTACTAGTCATACAACATTAGAATTCTTCTATATCTTGTAGGTGGAAAATGTTACCGGAAATGTACGATCGCGGCATCGTACAGTTTAGCTGCTCCGTCGAATCTTCTTAGAACTTTCGACAGACACCATGAGCCTTCAATGACAGATTCGACCTTAATTAATTTGGATTTTCAGACGAATGCATTTTTTAACGAAACAAAATAAATAAAAACGAATTTCAGGAGTAACGAAATAAATGTATTTTTTGGACGAAAACGAAATTCCGTAACACAATATTTCAACGTGCACATGTCTAATCATCATAGGAAGTCACCAAAAAAGTTCTTCAGCATTTGGCAGAGTTGGTTGAACTCCTCACATGTGGCACCGCCGCAGTTGGCCCTGGACAGGCTGCTGATGGGATGCTAAACACTTGTTTTTGACTCTAGATGCTCATATTGGTACTTGGATGAACTGTCAGAGTTGATTAGTCTTTGCAACAATACGTAAAACCTTGAATGTATAATCCCAGGTGGTTTGACCTTTTTATTTTTTATTTTTTGTTAACTCAATTTTATAATTTTTACTTTTTTCCCCTCTTTTTTCTTTTTTCTTTTGTTAGTTGTACTGTCCAATGGTTTACAATCTCCTTCTCAAGTGAGCTAGGTACTCAGGGTAGTATGCAATACTTATCTGACATGTGCTGACGAGTTGACTTTACAGTCACAACCATGTATGCGATGTGAGGATTAACACCACTGCTGTATATGGATTGTATGCCCAGGGCCGCTGATAGGGGAGGACCACCAGTCCTCCTGTAGGGGGCCCGGGCACACAGGGGGGCCCAAACACCAGCGGAAGGAGGGGCAATTACAGGATGCAGCTGAAAACCCTCCCGCCGACTTTTAGCTGTTGGAAGGAGAGACATAGACGCAACTGCCGTCTTCCTTGTCCTGTTAAAAAAAAAAAAATTAACCCTGTATTGTTTTAATCCATTGTAAAAATAATTTGTAAAAATTGTAAAATTAAATATTTTTTTTATAATTATAAAGAAAATGTGTTCAAAAAATTTGAAAACTATTTAAAAAAGGGCTAATTCACACAGCTTCTCTGTTATCTGTGTGTCCGCTAAAAATGATTTTATTCTGGACCTGTCCGAAGATAAGGTTGTTTTGGAGAGAGATCCTGAGAGTAATTGAGGAAGTGATGTTAGTCCAACTTGACCTGGAGGCAGGAACCTGCCTGTTAGGACTTGTAAAGGAAATTATGGCCCCTATAGAAAGAAGAATACAGGTGGGTTTGTTGCTTTTCTACGCAAGAAAGGCTATAGTGTTAAATTGGAAAAAGCGGATAGCGGAAGCCCCTTCGGTGGCGCAATGGAAAAATCTGATAAACAATAATTTGTCATTGTATAAAAAGAGACATACTATAATAGAGGAAATGGGGAAAAGTATAAAAAAATATGGGCAAATTGGACAGAGAATGTGACAACGGCTTCAGGGTAGGGGGGTATGGAAGTGGGATGGAACTACAGTAATGGAAGAAAGGGATAAGAAAGACATTAAGGGCCAGATTCATAAAGACTTACGACGGGCTTATCAGTAGATACGCCGTCGTAAGTCCGAATCCGCGCCGTCGCAAGTTTAAGCGTATGCTCAACCTGAGATACGCTTAAATGTTGCTAAGATATGACCGGCGTAAGTCTCCTACGCCGCCGTATCTTAACTGCATATTTACGCTGGCCACTAGGGGCGTGTACGCTGATTTACGCCTAGAATATGTAAATCAGCTAGATACGCCTATTCACGAACCTACGCCCGGCTGTCGCAGTAAAGATACGCCGTTTACGTAAGGGGTTTTCAGGCGTAAAGATAAACCACCAAAAAGATGGCGCAGCCAATGTTAAGTATGGACGTCGGAACCGCGTCAAATTCTACGTCGTTTACGTAACTCGTCCGTGAATGGGGCTGGCCAAAATTTACGTTCACGTCGAAAGCATGGCGATTTTCCGACGTCATTTGAGCATGCGCACTGGGATACGTCCACGGACGGCGCATGCGCCGTTCGTTAGAAACGTCAAATACGTGGGGTCACTAGTATTTTACATAGAACACGCCCCCAACCAGCCTATTTTGAATTAGGCGGGCTTACGCCGGCCCAGTTACACTGCGCCGCCGTAAGTTACAGCGCAAGTTCTTTGTGAATACAGGACCTGCTGCTCTAACTTACGGCGGCGTAGTGTATCTGAGATACGCTACGCCGGCCGAAATCTACCTGAATCTAGCCCAATATGGGAATAAGGGGCCAAATCCTCAAAAGAGATACGACGGAGTAACTGCTGTTACTCCGTCGTATCCCTGGTCCTAACTATGGAACTGATACACAGAATCAGTTTTCCATAGTTAGGGAGAAGATCCGGCATGTGTAATTGAATTACACTGCCGGATCTTAGGATGCAGTACCGCATCCGCCGCTGGGGGCATTTCGTGTCGAAATGCCGCCTCGGGTATGCAAATTAGCACTTACGGAGATCCACGAAGCTTTTCTGCTTCGTTTTTTCTCCGTAAGTATTAAGTTGCATACGCAAAATTAGGGCTGCTTTTACATGGTGTAAAGTTAGTACACCATGTAAAAGCAGACCCTTCTGTCTAGCGACGCGTTTTTTTTTTAATTTGAATTTTTTTTTTCGCGCCGTATCTTTTTTTTTTTTCCGACGCAACTTTATTGACCCGTCGCAATCCACAAAGCCCGACGTAACGTAATTTCGCACTATGCACGTCGGGAAAATTACGTCACGAGCATGCGCAGTACGGCCGGAGCGGAAGCGCGCCTCATTTAAATGGGGATCGCCCCCATGAAATGAGGAACGCCTTGCGCCGACGGAATTTAAGTTACACGGCCAGAAATTTCTAGGTAAGTGCTTTGTGGATCGGGCACTTAGGTAGAAATTTTAAGGCAGTGTAAATTAAATTAGAAATTCGCCGTTACGCCGGGTCTTTGTGGATTTGGCCCAAGATGTAATTGAATGTTTGTATTAATGTGATTTTAATAAGTAGATAAATAAAAATGTGAAATGAATATTTGTATATGAGAAAAGAAAAAATATATAAAGAGATTTAAAAAAATATATATATAAGAAGGCCAGTATGGTGGCCTGAGTTTATGGGAGGAGCCGGAGGGTATTTAAGCAGCCCACTCACACATGCTCTTTGTTGGTTCAGTGTGCGGTACTACACGTCACTGGGCCGACTCTTCCCAGCTCACCTCATGTCCGTGAGTCTGCGCATTCAATCGCATTCGACACCCTCCCGCCCTTCCCTTTTTCAGGGCACTTCTCAGCATATCCTTCTTCAATTAACTACCCATTACTTACCTTGGGTATGCCCCCTTTTCTTGGCATACTGACCAGACCACCAAGGCACACTTCAGGTCTATTTATGTTGTAAGTCTTGTCGCGTGTTTATGTGATCCACATCTCTCTCTCAGAGGGTAACGACCATAAATATATATTTTAGTATATTTATTGTGAATTTTTTTTAAATATATATATTTGATGGGGGGCCCTGCCAGGTACGCTGTACGGGGCCCCGTGATTTCTAACAGCAGCCCTGCCTAAAAGGTTAAAAAAAGTTTGTTATTTTAGATATACCGGTACTTTAAATGTCATTGGTTAAAGTAAAAAACCCTCTCTCAAACATAACCGAAAAATCATGGAGAGATCTGATTGTTACACAAAGTCATTAGACAACGCCTGCACAAGCCTCTTCCACCGTATGAACTCGTATTTTAAGGAATTCGGCTTTAATGGCCCCGTAACAGCCTCCTACTTTTAACAAGAGTACATTAGAAGATAAGAGATTTTAAGGAGAGTCACTAAGGATGATAATGTGAAAGATCATAGCAATCTCTTATCAGTATTGTTGTACGGTGTTACTAATCACATAATTACCTCCTTTATAAAGGTGTATGGCTCTGGGGAAGCAGGAGGCTGTCAGTGGCTGGTCTAACCTCAATTTTCACTTCACAAGAAAATCATTAGTACTTTCTAGCAAACCTTCCAAACATTTGGCACATGAAATAAGCACCTCTGCAGTCCATTTTTCCTCTGCTAGATGTAGTTAAATCGAACAATTGCTCTGTAAGCACCTAATCGAGAAACACTAATGGGATGACTTGGCTCTGCTATTGCTTAGGAGTAAATGATAACCTGTTCAAATCATACAGGGGCCCGAAAAACTTTGTGATGAGGGCTTGAGATTTATGTGACATATGCAGAGGCTGAAGAAATGCAAAAAGTTGGGCTTGTGAATATAAATGATGCAATGGGCAACGATGGTACTGCTTACTTAGTACTGCATCAAGGGCATAACTACATCCATAACACTCTAATGCCGCGTACACACAACCGTTTTTCGGGTTGTAAAAAAATGAAGTTTTTTTTAATGTCATTAAAAACGATCGTGTGTGGGCTCCAGAGCATTTTTCACGATGTAAAAAATGGGCATTAAAAATTTCAAACATGTTCTAATTTTTTTATAACGTTTTTGTTTTTAACGTCGTAAAAAATGGTCGTGTTTGGGCTTTAACGACGTGAAAAAAAACGTGCATGCTCAGAAGCAAGTTATGAGAAGGGAGCCCTCGTTCTGGTAAAACTAGCGTTCGTAATGGCGATAGCACATTCATCACGCTGTAACAGACTGAAAAGCGCGAATCGTCTTTTACTAACACAAAATCAGCTAAAGCAGCCCAAAGGGTGGCGCCATCCTAATGGAACTTCCCCTTTATAGTGCCGTCATACGTGTTGTATGTCACCGCACTTGGCTAGAGCATTTTTTTTTTCACGATCGTGTGTAGGCAAGGCCGTTTTAATAATCGGGTTGAAACAAACGCTGTTTTTTCTAGACCCTTAAAAACGCAATTTTTTTGAACCCGAAAAATGGTCATGTGTACGCGGCATGACAGTTTTTATGACCCTTTCTCTCCATAATGAAAAAAATGTTGCCTATCGTTCTACTTTAAGCAAATCCAAGAAAGCTTTTGTAAGACGTATTTATTATTTATTATTATTAATTACTTTTCTATGGAAGGAAAACCATAGTTCTTAACTGGTTGCGCGATGCAGGGCCGGGACAAGGGGTGGGAAGGAGGGACGGCTGCCCTGGGCACTGTGGTATCATGTGAGGTGGGGGGGGCACCACAAGGAGGTTGGGGGGGGTTTGTAGGGGCAGCAGGGGATTGTTCTAGGAGGGGAAATTTGGGGAGGTGTGCTAGGAGTGGTGATTTGAAGGGATTTATGCTAGGAGGGGGGATGGGGACAACGATTTGTGCTAGGAGGGGGAATTATGGGGGGGGTTGCACTAGAAAAGGTAATATAGTGGTGGGGAGGAGATTTGTGCTAAGAGGAGACATTTGGGGGGGGGGGGGTTGTACTAGGATGGGGGATTTGAGACAATGTATGCTGGGGGGGGGGGGGGATTTGGACTGGGGGGAGAGGATTTGTGCTTAGAGGGGATTTTTTTTAGGGGGTAGGATTTGTGCTAGGGGCAAACAGAAAATTAGAGGATTTGAGCTGGGGGTGGGGGTGGGGGCAAAGATGTGTGCTGGAAAGGGGATTTCAGCAGGGGGGATTTGTACTGGGAGGAGGGGTAAACATGCAATTTTGGGGGGGGGGGGGATTTTTGCTGACATATAATGTTCATACATCTTGCGGGGGGGGCGCAATTTGGCATGTTTGCCCTGGGCTCTAGATGACCTTGTCCCTGCACTGGTGTGATGATGCCATACATATAAAGGCCTGGAGACATTTAGCTAATAAGGGTCTTCTATGAAGCTCGGGGGTGTCTTCATATATTTAGCTAAATGTTTATGGCCTGTACACACGTTCCAAAAATTGGATGAAAAATACCGCTTTTGAATCAATCGCACGATAATCGGATCGTTAGTACAAAGGTTTCAAGAGGCGATCACGACAGTTTATCCGATATTATTCGATCAGACAAACATGAACATTTTTCTCATAGGATATCAAATCGTACGATTTTCATTCAACCGCTTGTCGAACGCCCACCGCAGTTTGAAATCGTAATATAACGTGATTTTGCTTTGCGGCCACTAGGGGCGCGCACCCGCAACCCCTGCTCGCCCCTGGTGCTGATGCTAGTGCCCGGCGGGCGCGATCACCGCCGGGCACCCGCGATCGCTCGTGACAGAGCGAGAACCGGGAGCTGTGTGTGTAAATACACAGCTCTCGGTTCTTTCAGGGGGAGAACTGACTGATCGTCTGTTCATACAATGTATGAACAGCGATCTGTAATTTCCCCTAGTCAGTCCCAACCCCCCCCCCCTTCAGTTAGAACACACTATAGGGAACATAATTAACCCCTTGATCGCCCCCTAGTGTTAACCCCTTCCCTGCCAGTGACATTTTTACAGTAATCAATGCATTTTTGTAGCACTGATCGCTATAAAAATGTCACAAATGTCCCAAAAATTTGTCAAAAGTGTCTGATGTGTCCGCCATAAGGTCGCAATACCGATAAAAATCGCAGATCGCCGCCATTACTAGTAAAAAAAAATATTAATAAAAATGCCATACAACTATTCCCTATTTTGTAGTCGCTATAACTTTTGCGCAAACCAATCAATGAACGCTTATTGTTTTTTTTTTTTTTACTAAAAATATGTAGAAGAATACGTATCGGTCTAAACTGAGGAAAAAAAAACGTTTTTTTATATATTTTTGGGGATATTTATTATAGCAAAAAGTAAAAAATATTCATATTCTTTTCCAAAATTGTCGCTCTATTTTTGTTTATAGCACACAAAAAAAAAATCCCAGAGGTGATCAAATTCCACCAAAAGAAAGCTCTATTTGTGGGAAAAAAGGACGTAAATTTTGTTTGGGAGCCACGTCGCACGACTGCGCAATTGTCAGTTAAAGCGACGCAGTGCCGAATCGCAAAAAGCGGCCCGGTCATTGACCAGCCAAATGGTCTGGGGCTGAAGTGGTTAATCAGTACAGTTGTCGTCCGAAAATACAATAGAAATACACTAAAACACATGACATCACTTCAGATTTTTATTCTGTCGTACGAGAATTTTTGTGACTTTAGCAACCTCTCCATTTTCGATATGCGACTAACATGTAAAAAAACAAAACGGACGATCTGTCTTGCGATTTTTGGACGGTGTGTACGGCCCATTAGGGGAAGGGTAGTGTGTGTGCTAGCTGCTGTGAGCAACAGAATGAAGTCATTTACTTCCCTTATGCAATATACAGGAGAAAATAATAATAAGAATCTCATACCATTGTGTCTTTCAATATGGTCTTTGTTATATAAGGATTCTGAAATATATCTACAAACGCACAGAGCAATAGATTGTTGTTTACTGCTTATGTTTTGTCTTTATTGTTCTATTGTTTACAACTGAAAATGACATATCCTTTTTTTTTTTTACAAAACGACACAGTTTCATGCTCTTGCTTAATAACCTTCATCATTTGTATCTTGTAAACTTGAATGCTGTATACATGTGTACTTTGATATATCAATAAAACGTATCATTTAAAAAAAAGAAAGAAAGAAAGAAAAAAGAGTAACCTTTCTTTAAATGTAATTAAACTTTGTTATTTGTTTTCTCTGCAGACGAATGTAGTAGTCTACTTTTGCCAGCCTTTAACCTCTTGGCGCCCGCGCTATAGACAAAAGACGTCTAAAGTGCGGCGCCTTCCTGCGGGGTGGGCGTCCATGGATGTCCTCCTGTTTACTTCCGCGATGCGTGCCGCCGCGATGTCCGCCAGGTACCCGCGATCGGCAGTCACAGAGCCACGGACGTGGATCTCTGTGTGTAAACACAGAGATCCACGTCCTGTCAGGGAGAGAGAAGACCGATGGTGTGTCCCTTGTACATAGGGATACAGATCGGTCACCTCCTCCAGTCAGTCCCCTCCCCCTACAGTAAGAATCAATCCCAGGGAACACATTTAACACCTTGATCGCCCCCTAGTGTTAACCCCTTCCCTGCCAGTCACATTTATACAGTAATCAGTGCATATTTATAGCACTGTTCGCTGTATAAATGTGAATGGTCCCAAAATAGTGTCAAAAGTGTCCGATGTGTCCGGCCCAATATCGCAGTCCTGACAAAAATTGCAGATAACCGCCAATACTAGTAAAAAAAAAATAATAAAAAAAATGTCATAATTCTATCCCTATTTTATCTATCTATTTTCTAATATCTATCTATTTTGTAGCCGCTATAACTTTTGCGCAAACCAATCACTATACGCTTATTGCAATTTTTTTTATATATATTTTTTTATATATATATATTTTTTCCTCTGTTTAGGCCGATACGTATTCTTCTACATATTTTTGGTAAAAATATGTAGAAGAATACGTATCGGCCTAAACAGAGGAAAAAAAATATATATAAAAAAATGGGATATTATCTTTTTTTGTTTATAGCGCAAAAAATAAAAACCGCAGAGGTGATCAAATACCACCAAAAGAAAGCTCTGTTTGTGGGAAAAAAAGGACGTCAATTTTGTTTGGGAGCCATGTCGCAAGACCATGTTGCAAGACCGCTATCGTCCGAATACCGCCGCAATTCCGACGGTAAAGCGCTGCTAAAAATAACGGCACTTTACCGCCACCGCACCTCTTGCCCTAGGATAAAAAAGGGCCTAACTGCAATTTGTACTGGATAGCTTGGTCTGTTGAATACTAACAGACTTGCTTGCAGGATCACCAGGTGAAAATAAAAGGAAAAGACTAAAAAATACAACCATCTCATCTAAGCAATGGGAGGTTGTAATGAAATACATCTTTGCTTTAGGGTTCAACACCGTATTGAGAATTATGATTACGTAGCTCTCCATCAGTTTTGTTGCTCCATGAAACGGGGTCAGGTATATATATATTTTTTCCGGCAGGTGGAAATGTCAACAAATGTAGGTAGGAAAAAAAAAACTCCTTAACAGATCCAGATCTACTCACATTAGACATCAGGTCACTGTTTGCAAATGTGTTGACAGCAAACAGAACAAGATAGCAATCAAGCCGCCTAGAGGTGAGAACGGCTATATAGGCTGCTAATGACTCCAAACAACAATTAGAGGACTGATAATGTACAGTGAAAGTGCCGATGATTCAGGAATCACAACATGACACTGAAGTCCTAAACATTTAGCTTTCTTTATCTTTCTTATTCTGCCGGGGTTAAGGGTTATCAGCACTGACATCTACCTGCCTATGACCAACGACCCACCACGGACATCCCCTCCCCTGAAACTGATAGCTAAATAGGATACGTTACGCCCGCACAAAGATACGCCATTCTACGTGAATCTACCCCAGACTCTCTAAAGATGGGGTCCAGAGCCCATGGCGGAAAACAATTTAGTTCTATGGCGCACTTCCTATGGGAGCCAGATGGTGGCCAATGGAAGTAGAAAATGCTCTGGGTTTAGTGGTCAGTGGGAGTAAACAATGCCCCAGGGTTGGGGGCCAGTGGAAGAAAAAAATGTCTCAGGGTTGGTGGTCAGTAGAGCTAAAAAATATCCCAGGGTTAGTGCTCAGTGGATGCGAAAAATTACTCAGGGTTGGTGGACAATAGAAGTAGTAGAATACAATAGAAGATGATCACTAGTAATTAAATATACCCCAGGGTTGGAGTCAGTGGTATTAAAAAAAAATGCCCCAAATTTGTTGGTCAGTGGTAGTAAAAAAATGCACCAGGGTTGGAGTTAGTGGTAATAAAATATGTCCCAGGGTTGGTTGTCGGTGGGAGTAAAAAAACGTTCTAGTGTCTATGATCAGTTGGAAGTAAAAATATTGCTACATCGTTGGTACCAATAAATGGAATGACGCCTCGTTTCTGATATCAGTGGGAGGAATAGTGCCCCATTGTTAAATAAATAATGTCTCATTGTTGGTATCAGTGAAAGGAATTGTGGATCATTGTGTCAGTGAACAGATTAGGGCCCCATTATGTCAATGGAAGGATAAGTGCCCCATTATACCAATAGTAGGTATAGTGCCATATCAGGCCAATAGTAGAAATAGTGACTCACTGTGTCAAAAGTGCTCCATTGTGAAAGAAATAATGTCTCATTGTTGGTGTCATTAAAAGAAATTGTGTCATCGTCAATTGAAGGAATAGCGCCCCATTGTGTCAATGGCAGGAAAATTGCCCCATTGTGTCAATGGAAGGAATAGTACCCCATTGTGCCAAAAGAAGAAATAGTGCCCCACTGTGCCAATGGAAGGAATAGTGCCCCACTGTGTCAGTAGAAGAAATAGTGCCCCACTGTGCCAATGGAAGGAATAGTGCCCCACTGTGCCAATGGAATAAATAGTGCCCCACTGTGTCAATAGAAGAAATAGTGCCCCACTGTGCCAATGGAAGGAATAGTGCCCCACTGTGCCAATGGAATGAATAGTGCCCCAGTGTGTCAGTGGAAGAAATAGTGCCCCATCATGCCAATAGAATTAATAGTGTCCCATTGTGTCAATGGAAGGAATAGTGCCCCATCATGCCAATAGAAGGATTAGTGCCCCTTTGTGTCAATGGAAAGAATAGTGTCCCAATGTGCCAATAGAAGGAATATTGCCCCATCTTGCCAGTAGAAGTAATAGTACCCCACTGTGTCAATAGAAGGGATAGTACCCAATCGTGCCAATAGAAGGATTAGTGCCCTATTGTGTCAATGGAAAGAATAGTGTCCCATAGTGCCAATAGAAGGAATAGTTCCCAATGCCAATAGAAGGAATAGTGCCCCATGCCAATAGGAGGAATAGTGCCTGATTGTGTCAATGGAATGAATAGTGCCCCATTGTGTCAATAGAAGGAATAGCGCCCCATTGTGTCAATGGCAGGAAAATTGCCCCATTGTGTCAATGGAAGGAATAGTACCCCATTGTGCCAAAAGAAGAAATAGTGTCCCACTGTGCCAATGGAAGGAATAGTGCCCCACTGTGTCAATAGAAGAAATAGTGCATCACTGTGCCAATGGAAGGAATAGTGCCCCACTGTGCCAATGGAATAAATAGTGCCCCACTGTGTCAATAGAAGAAATAGTGCCCCACTGTGCCAATGGAAGGAATAGTGCCCCACTTTGCCAATGGAATGAATAGTGCCCCAGTGTGTCAGTGGAAGAAATAGTGCCCCATCATGCCAATTGAAGGAATAGTGTCCCATTGTGTCAATGGAAGGAATAGTGCCCCATCATGCCACTAGAAGGATTAGTGCCCCTTTGTGTCAATGGAAAGAATAGTGTCCCAACGTGCCAATAGAAGGAATAGTGCCCCATGCCAATAGAAGGAATAGTGCCCCATGCCAAAAGGAGGAATAGTGCCCGATTGTGTCAATGGAATGAATAGTGCCCGATTGTGTCAATGGAAGGAATAGTGTCCCATCGTGCCAATAGAAGGAATAGTGCCCCACTGTATCAGTGGAAGGAATAGTGCCCCACTGTATCAGTGGAAGGAATAGTGCCCCACCGTATCAGTGGAAGGAATAGGGCTCCAATGGCTGGATAACAGCAAGCAATGGATGCTTTAGGCCCAAAGTCCAGTTTGGGCACCACCACCCCTAATCAATAATTATAATATAAATAATAGCTTTAAAAAGTTTTATTTTTATTTAAATTTTTTGATAACACGAACATTGCACATCATATATTTCACGTGTAAAACTGTGAAAATGTTAGCTGGAATAAAAAAAAATCTTTTTTTTTTTAGAAATCATTTAAACCAGCCCAATGATTTTGTATTGTCCTTTTAAAGTCCAGGGCAGTACATAAGAAAGAGCCATTTTGGTCCAGAAGGAGAGAGTGACTTCATGTACCAGGTAGAACAGACGACGTGACACCGACAGCAAGAACTCAGGCCCCGTACACACGACCAGTTTCCTCGGCAGAATTCAGCTTCCGACCGAGTTTCTGGCTGAATTCTGCCGAGGAAACTGGTCGTGTGTACAGTTTCGGCCGAGGAAGCCGACGAGGAGCTCGACGAGGAAATAGAGAACATGTTCTCTATTTCCTCGTTGTTCTATGGGAGCTCTCGTCCCGCCGAGCTCCTCGGCGGCTTCAGTGCTGAACTGGCCGAGGAACTCGATGTGTTTGGCACGTCGAGTTCCTCGGCCGTGTGTACGAGGCTTCAGAATTATATGTCACATCAATTGGCTGTCTCTTTTCAAGCCCAGGAAAGTTCTATAGGGGAGGCTGTATCTCCTGGTAAATAATGGTATTTAATTCAGACGTTGTGTTGACTTATTCATTTTAAAATTATCATTCCTACTTTTTCTTCTCGCCTTTTTTTTTCCAAGGGTGGCAATCTTATCGAGCTAAGTCTCTTAAGCCTTGTTATCTGTTTCTATTTCCCAGAATAAACAAAGCACTCGGGGAGAGAAGGAAAATAACTTTCGCCAAATCTATTGTTTTCTCAACGCCTTTGGTCTTTGCTGTTGTTATTCTGTTTTGTAGATAACAAGAAAAAAAAAGAAAAAGAAAAAGAAACTCCAAAACTTTCAATCTTCATTGATTGTAGCCACAAAGGTTTGTACAAACAGAGGAAGAACACAGTGGGGCCTTGGCGATTTACTGCTCAGACGCTGCTAGGCCGGATCCCTCCTGCATTGCAATTCAGGATCAGCACGTAATGTGAATACATGTCGGAATGTCCAGGTCATTTCATTGTGATGATACAAGGACTCTTCTCCGATGTCAAAGATTAGTGAAGGACCAATCATCTATGAGGAACGCTCATAGCTGAACCTAGTCAGGGGGCTAATGCATGACCTTTGTTGTTATAAAACCATAAGCGGAGCCACTTCTGTCTTCGAGATCACGAAGAACATGAAAAAGTAATGTGAGTGCATGCCTAATCCATAGCTCCCAACTGTCACTGATTTCGAGGAACTGTCCCTGATTTCGAGGGACTGTCCCTGATTTGAACCAATGTCCCTCTGTCCCTTATTCCCCCTCATGTGTCCATCATTTTGGTCTGATCTGTATAGTTGTATATAAAATGCACTTTTTATCTTTCAAAAAGTGTTTCCCAGTGCTAAAACTTTCATCCAAATTCTAATTTGCTGCATTTGTAAATTTCTAAAAACCAATATAAAGTAAAAATTGTGGTAAAAAAAAGCAGTTGTGGATTTAACTAATCCCTTTCTTTATATAATTCTCCTTTAAGGGGGTGTGGCAGTGGGTGTGTCCTATGTCAACATACTTTTGCTAATAGGTGTCCCTCGTTCCCATCTCAAAAAGTTGGGAAGTATGCTTAAAGCGGAGGTTCACCCTAAAAACAATTTTCTAACATTACATTGTGCTCACTCTCGACATTGACAGTACGCTGATGTTTTTTTTTTTTTTTTTTGCCGTACATACTGTTGTATCGCTATTTTCCCCGCCGGCTTCCAGGTAGTGGCTCCCTCGGGAGTGGGCGTTCCTATGCACAGGCTCAGTGATTGACGTGATGACAAAAGCTTCCCCCCGGAGCATAAGGCGCGTCACGAGTTGCCGAAAGAAGCCAAACTGCTAAACGGCGCTATACAGCGCCTGCAAACCGACGTTCGGCTTCTTTCGGGAGCCACTACCCGGAAAATAGCGATACAACGGTATGTACGGCACAAAAAAAAAAAAAAACATCAGCGTACTGTCAATGTCGAGAGTGAGCACAATGTAATGTTAGAAAATTGTTTTTAGGGTGAACCTCCGCTTTAATGCATCTATAGAGGGATAAATAGTTCCTATTATACAAGCATGTTAAAGGGGTTGTAAATGTAAAAAAAAAATCCCTAAATACCTTCCTTTACCTTAGTGCAGTCCTCCTTCACTTACCTCATCCTTCCATTTTGCTTATAAATGTCCTTATTTCTTCTGAGAAATCCTGACTTCCTGTTCTTCTGTCTGTAACTCCACACAGTAATGCAAGGCTTTCTCCCTGGTGTGGAGTGTCGTGCAGGAAGTGAGGATTTCTCAGAAGAAATAAGGACATTTAAAAGCAAAATGGAAGGATGAGGTAAGTGAAGGAGGAATGCACTAAGGTAAAGAAAGCTATTTAGGGATTTTTTTTTTTTTACCTTTACAACTCTTTAATCTCCATGCCTCTGCTTCTTCCTATATGCAACTGTTCTTTATGTTTGTTATATGTGTATGTTCTATATATTTGAAAATAGGTAAAAATACAGATTTTTCTTACACAGGTTAGTCAGCATAAGGCCTCGTACACACGGACGGACTGTCCGATGAAAACGGTCCGCCGGACCGTTTTCATCGGACATGTCCGCTGCCGGATTTTGGTCTGATGGTTGTATACACCATCAAACCAAAATCCCAGCATACAGGATATGGGGTGACATGGCCGCGACGTCGCCGCGACGATGACGCGGCGACGTGCACAACCCTGGAAGGCCAATGCTTCCACACATGCGTCGAATCACTTTGACGCATGCGAGGGCTTTCGGCCGAGTGGACATGTCCGGTGAGTCTGTACAGACGACCGAACATGTCCGACGGACAGATTTCCAGCAGACATGTTTCTTAGCATGTGAAGTGAAGGAGGACTGCACTAAGGTAAAGGAAGCTATTTAGAGATTTTTTTTTTTTTTACCTTTACAACCCCTTTAATCTCCATGCCTCTGCTTCTTCCTATATACAACTGTTCTTTATGTTTGTTATATGTGTATGTTCTATATATTTAAAAATAGGTAAATATACAGATTTTTCTTACACAGGTTAGTCAGCATAAGTGTTAGTAGGAGGGAGGGATCATTTTTTAAAGGGGTTGTAAAGGCAGAAGTTGTTTTATCTTATAAAGTTAACAATATTAATGTTATCCAAAGAAGAGGGTGGTCTCGCGGTCCCCCATCCAAAAAAATGTTTTTTTGGCTTAACAAATACAACATTTTAGTGGATAGACAACAGTATCAGAATCTGATCCTATACAGAGTCTGCTACTATCAAATTATGAAGTATATCCATTGATTTCTTTATTAGAGTCGAGAAATCAAATGTGTGATAAAAGATTCCATACGGGTAAATTATTTGACAAGGTGTGGCAGGAAATGAGGAAAATTACTGAAATAAAGGGATATACCTCATATTCTCCAATCTGAAATAATAGCAGTTATGTGGAACTGGTGAAATTGGAAGGGTTTGACATTTGGAGGCAGAAGGGACTGAGGTATATGGCACAGTTATTTGAGAAAGACGTGATGAAAACCTTCAGTGAATTAAGAGAAGAATACAATATTCCAAATCAAAGATTTTTTTTATTTTTTACAGCTCAGACATGCATTAAAAACACAGGGTCGTTCACAGAAATTGAAGTTTAATAAGTCAGTGGTAATAGCCTTGTTGGATAAGATTGGGAAAAAAGGGTCTGATATCACAAGTAGAAAATACATTCCCTGCAGAAAATGCGTGGGAATGCTGAATAGCTGAATTGCTAAAGCTAACTGGATGAATAGCTTAAATCCATAAGAAAAAGTTGAAGAAGTGAGGATAGTTGGAAAAGTAGGAATGGTTTTAAAACAGACATGAATTACATAAAAAAAAATTAACAACACCCCTAATGTATGAAAGATGTGGGAATATTTAAAGTTTTTTTGAAAAGGTGAGACAAAGCAGCTCCCATGGCTGTCAATCAAAGTGAGTTAGCCAATCAGGGGAGAGATTGGGCGGGGCCGAACAGTTGCATCGTGTCTGAATGGACACACAGAGCTGCAGCTCGGCTCAGGTGCCATAGCAAGCTGCTTGCTGTGGGGGCACTGAACAGGAAGAAGGGGCCAGGAACAGCAAAGAGTGACTCGAGAAGAGGAGGATCTGAGCTGCTCTGTGCAAATCCAACTGTACAGAGCAGGCAAGTATAACATGTTTGTTATTTAAAAACAAAAAAAATCTAGTAAGATTCTTCCTGGAATTCTGATTTAATAAGACTATTAATCAATGTTTACACAATTTACAAAATTTAACACAAATAGATTGAGACAATTACCTCCCAAGATTCAGACATTTTTCATCTAAGATATAAATAGCAAAATCTGTGAATCATTTGTGAAAGTTGTGTTGGTCTTGGATCAAAACATTGACAAATAGATGTTGGACCAGAAGGCCTGGATCTCAGTTTCTGCACTAATTCATCCCAAAGGTGTTCTAATGGGTTCAGGACTCTATGCAGGCCAGTCAAGTTCCTCCACCTTACATACCGTGTTTCCCCGAAAATAAGCCCGGGTCTTATATTAATTTTGGCAACCTAAAACACACTAGGGCTTATTTTCTAGGGGTGTCTTATTTAACTATGGTATGAATGAATGAATGAATGAAAAACGTATAAAGCGCGGCGCATGCGAACTGAATCGCTTCTGGGCGCTAGTTGTTCGTGTCTCATGACATCAAAAGAGCAGAGTTTTGATCTGTCTTCTGAAAGTCAGGTGGTTTTCCTCCAACCGAATGCTGGTTGGTAAAGCGTTCCATAGTCTAGGACCCTGAAAAGGAAACCTTCTTTCTCCAGAAGGTATGTACAATGATCCTAAAGTGGGTACCTTTCTTGCAGCTTCCCTGACTTTCCTGGCTGTCGCATGGTCTGCCTGGGCTCTTCTCTGCTCCAGGATCCCCGCTGGCGTCGGCCTGCACCGTGCCTGCTCCGTGCACTGGGGAGGGGGCATCAGGTGGGAGGAGAGCAGAGGAGGGGGGAGCCAGTGTCATGCTGGCGTTGGCCTGCTCCGTGCCTTCTCCGTGCACTGGGGAGGGGGCCGCGGGCGTCGGGCAGGAGGAGAGCAGAGGAGGGGGGAGCCAGCATCCTTCTGGCATCAGCCTGCTCCGTGCACTAGGGAGGGGGCGTCGGGTGGGAGGAGAGCAGAGGAGGGGGGAGCCGGTGTCCTGCTGGCGTCTGTACGCTGAGGAGGTGGGGGCTGCGGGCATCGGGCGGGAGGAGAGCGGAGGAGGGGGGAGCCAGTGTCCCGCTGGCGTCTGCCCGCTTCATGTGCTGAGGAGGGAGGGGCTGCGGGCATCGGGCGGGAGGAGAGAGGATAGGGGGAGCCGCTGCAATCATTCTGTAAAATGGATTAAAAAAAATGTTAAACTATTTTTACTAGGGCTTATTTTTGAGGTAGGGCTTATATTGCAGCCCTCCCCAAGAATCATGCTAGGTCTTATTATCGGGGTAGGTCTTATTTTCGGGGAAACACGTAGTAGGTGAGGTTGAAAAAATACACAAGTCCATCAAGTCCAACCTATGTGTGTGATTATATGTCAGTATTACATTGTATATCCCTGTATATTATGATTGTTCAAGTGATTATCTAATAGTTTCTTGAAATTATCGATGCCCCCCACTGAGACCACCGCCTGTGGAAGCAAATTCCACATCCTTGCCGCTCATACAGTATAGAACCCTCTACGTAGTTTAAGGTTAAACCTCTTTTCTTGTAATTTTAATGAGAGGCCTTGTTTTTTAAACTCCCTTCTGCAAAAAAGTGTTATCCCTATTGTGGGGTCATCAGTATGGTATTTGTAAATTGAAATCATATCCCCTCTCAAGTGTATCTTCTCCAGAGAGAATAAGTTCAGTTCTCGCAACCTTTCCTCATAACTAATATCCTCCAGAACCTTTATTAGCTTTGTTGCCCTTCTTTATACTCGCTTCATTTCCAGCACATCCTTCCTGAGGACTAGTGCCCAGAACTGGACAGCATACTCCAGGTGTGGCCGAACCAGAGTCTTGTAGAGCGGGAGAATTATCGTTTTATTTCTGGAGTTAATCCCATTTTTAATGCATGCCAATATTCTGTTTGCTTTGTTAGCAGCAGCTTGGCATTGCATGCCATTTCCGAGCCTAGGACCCCCAGGTCCTTTTCCATCCTAGATTCCCCCAGAGGTTCTCCCCCCAGTGTATAGATTGCATTCATATTTTTGCCACCCAAATGCATTATTTTAAATTTTTCTACATTGAGCCTCATTTGCCATGTAGTTGCCCACCCCATTAATTTGTTCAGATCTTTTTGCAAGATTTCCACATACTGTGGAAAAGTTATTATCCTGCTTAGCTTAGTATCGTCTGCAAATTTTGTACAGTAAACGTTTGTGGGGAACTGTGTCAAATGCTTTTGCAAAATCCAGATACACCACATCTAAAGGCCTTCATTTATCTAAATGGCAACTCACCTCCTCATAGAAGGTTAATAGATTGGATTGGCAAGAACGATTCTTCATGAATCCATGCTGATTACTGCTAATGATATAGTTTCCATTACTAAAATCTTGTATATAGTCCCTTATCATCCCCTCCAAGAGCTTACATACGATTGATGTTAGGCTAACTGGTCTGTAATTCCCAGGGATGTATTTTGGGCCCCTTTTAAATATTGGTGCTACATTGGCTTTTCCCCAATCAACTGGTACCATTCCAGTCAGTAGACTGTCAGTAAAAATTAGGAATAATGGTCTGACAATTACTTGACTGAGTTCCCTAAGTACCCTCTGGTCCTGGTGATTTATTAATGTTAAGTTTCCCAGTTCTAATTTTAATTCTGTCCTCTGTTAACCATGGAGGTGCTTCCTGTGATGTGTTATAAGGATAAACACTGCAGTTTGGTTACTGAAGCCCCCCGATTCCCTCGTGAAGACTGAGGAGAAGAATACATTGTGGACAGTCTTCCTAGATGAGTTGAAGCTGTTATAGCTGAAAGGGTGGGCCAACTCAATATTGAACCCTACGGGCTAAGACTGGGATGCCATTGAAATTCATGTGCATGTAAAGGCAGGTGTCTTAATACTTTTGACAATATAGTTTAGTTACATAGTTAGTCTGGTTGAAAAAAGGCCATCCAGTTCAACCAATAGATGGGAATTTTTTTTATACAATCTTATATACATAATCCTATACCCACGGAAGGCAAAAACAAACAAACAATAAAGCATGAGCCAATTTGCTCCAACAGGGGAGCTGGATACCATTGGGTTTGCTAAACCACTGTGTATTATTTTTTTTCATAAAATAACGTGCTTACATTTTTCATTACTTTTTGCATCTCAGTACTGATAATCTTCTGCAGCCTTTTTCAGCTACTTTCTGTCTACAAGCACTTGCTCCAGCATCAATTGCACATGATTGCTCAGGCCCAACTTCTTGACATTGGAAATGTTAGGCCATGACTTTATTATGCGTTATATTATTCGAAGGTACCATGAGATATACTTTACCACAAAGCTTATACGTTCTGGAAGTTCAACAATGCTTTGTCAGGGCTTGAGTGCTGGCAAAGAATTTACAGACACGCTAGACGATGTCTACAATAGACAACAGACAAATAATAGTAAAAAAAAACAACTGTTATTGATTTATATAATAACGATAAATCCAGAACAATATTAAATGCCAATACAGTCCATAAATCATTTGTTACAACATTTGCAACAGACCTTAGTCCAGGTAAAGACATAGGCCCATATTCACAAAGAGCAGGCGCACATTACGCCGCCGTAGTGCAAACAATGTACGCTACGCCAACGCAGCGAAGAGAGGCAAGCATGGAATTCACCAAGCCAGTGCTCCCAACGCTGCGCTGGGTTTCGAAAGAGCACGCCGGCGTAGGTGGAAGTGGGTGTGAGCCATGCAAATGAGGCGTGACCCCATGCAAATAATGGGCCGAGTGCCAGACAGATACGTATCACAAACTGCGCATGTGCCGAGACGTGGACGCATCCCCCTGCGCATGCTCACAACCACGTCGGAACAACTGCCTAAACTACGCCGGATCACTGTGTATGGCGTGAACGTAGCCTACGCCCAGCCAGACACGTCCAACGTAAAATACGCCGGCTTGTGTTTCCTGGTGCAGACCTTTGCATGTCTACTGCTGGGTTACACCTCCTTTATGGGGAATAACTTTACGCCGGACGTACAACTTACGCGCACTGCGTTGGGCGCACGTATGTTCGTGAATCGCTGTATTTCACTCATTTAAATGGCTAATCAATGGGAGCGCCATCATGCGTCCAGCCTAAATGTGCACCCACCCTACACCGGCGTAGGCAAGTTACCTCGGCGGGATGAAGCCTGTTTTTAGGCGCATCTTAGTTTGTGGGTCCGGCGCACAGATACGACGGTGCACATTTGCACTTACGTCTGCGTATCTTGTTATACGTCGGCGTAAGTGCTTTGTGAATCTGGGCCATACATTTCTAACATATGTTAAGACCATTCATAGCTGGCTTTTCTACTCAAAGTAGTTTAAAAGAGGGTGTACATTTCCTTATAGGAGGTACAAGTTAACTTCCGTCAGTAGAGCATATTCTAGGTAGTTTGGTCTTGAAGATTAGAGGCAGTTAGAGGAGTCAGTTGAGTTAGACAACACTTGACAGAATGAGTAAAGATATAGAAAAAAATTACCAGGAAAAGAGGAGAGGGAGTGAGAGGATAGAGGAGGAAGGGGAAGACACCATAACCTTCTTACAGAACCAGAGACATTTTCCCTTGCCCAATTGAGTTGGAGCAAGACCTGGGGCAGGTAGGTAGTTGACTCAAGAAAAACATTCAAAAAGGAGCCACAACACCCAAACTTTACCAACAGGTAGTCATTCCATTTGACATTCTGGACCCTTGTGTGTTGTTCTACTAACACTAAACCATTAAAAAAAAGTCCATCGACAGCTGGTTTGAGCAGCTGGGGCTGTGGAAGTCCTTTGGCCTAAGAGTCCAGAAATCCTAGTTGAATACTTCTATAGCCCCTATAACATTAGGAAAATAAGGTTCCAGTGCTATCCTTCTACATTTTCTGCATGATGTGTGTTGGCACAGCTGCTTGTACTCTTCATTGGGTGGTGCATGTGATAGGTTGACCACACAGCAGCACAAATGGGAGGTAGTGGTCCCTCTAACAGGAAGTACCTGAACAAGGACCTTCATGACAGGATCACCAGGGATTCTTTTAACTAAAGCTGCCTAAAGAAATTAGTAACCCTTTACCATAAATATTTGAAAGAAAACTATTTACAATCAGACATATTCATACATGATTTTTTTTATATTTAATTAATATAACTGTATAGGCCCACTTAAAGATCTAAATGTTCTCCTAATAAAATTAAGGTTTACCCTAAAATTACTTAAAAAACATTAAAAGGCAATAAAACACATGTTCCTTAATAAATGCTTGGCCCCATATTTGACTTCAGTCCATGCTCTGGTTGTCCAGCAAACATCACTGGAAATTGCCAGCCATTTATGTGTGACACTATGCAACTCATGGTGTGGGCCGGCCCCCCATGTTATCACCAGCCATCTTGAATTTGTATATCTTTACTTCCTTTAGCTGAGCCCAACAGTTAAAATTGTTAAACTGCCTGCCAACTACCTGACCTCACACAGTTCACATTCAGAAATGTGAGACGGTGCATGAGGTTGACAGACTAGAAACTGTAAGACTACAGTTGAATTTTGACCCACTAATTGCTTCGCTGGTGGCAGCTCCTAGACTCTATCTAGACAGTTTACTTGTGCTTGTGGACAAAAGAAGGCAATCAGAAGCCCCATGTCTGAGCATTTATGTTTACACAACCAGGCTGAAAAGCTTATCCTATTTTAACTGGACAGCACAGTGGCTAAAGCCTCGTACTGCCATGAGAGCTTTTGGCTGGGAAAACCAGGCGTGTGTATGCTCCATCGCAGTTTTCCCAACAGGAAAACTGCTGGAAAAAAAAAAGAGAACCAGCTCTCTTTTTTCCCGTTGGGATTCCCAGTGGTTATTAAACCGGCGTTTTCCTATGGGAACTACTGCGATGGAGCATACACACAAGGTTACAGAGCAGGTTCTCCCCTCGGGATTCCCGTACGTGTGTACGAGGCTTCAGTGGTTCTGCCTTGTAGCACTGGGGTCCTTGGTTTAAATCCTGGTTAGGACACTGGAGTTAACATGTTCTCCCTGTGCGTCAAGAGTTTCCACTGGGTTTCCTCCCACACTCCAAAGACATGATGGCAGGTAAATTGGTTCCTGGCTAAACTGGCCCTAGTATGTGTGCCTTAATGTATGCATGTAAGATAGGGACTAAGCTCCTCGAGGGTATGGATCAATGTAAATTTATAGCATCAAAGCTCTACATACATTACAACTATATCTATATAAACAAAACACCTGTTGCAAACCCCTTGGGAAAGCCAACCTATAAGATAATATTGCCAGGAGCCACTCCCAGACAAAGGCACAAAAATGTACTCTATGACACTCCCTTCATGTCAAATCCAGCACACATAGAAATGTAATAACCAGTGGTGACTGCTCATGCAGGGCACACGAGAGCCTCCCCCCTAACCAATGCACCGGGCCCCCTAATTTACATGCAGTGTACTAGACGCATGGAATTTAATGTTTTTTTTTTTAAGCACACAATTAGAGCCCAAGGCTCTAATTGGCTACAATTTATATTCGCTATTGTCTTCCTGCTTCTCCTCCCGGCCAATCAGGTTTGGCCAGGAGGAGAAGCGACCGAATTGGCCCAGAACAAAAGAAGACGCAGGGGGAAGCTGCCAAGGGTATTGACTGACTGACCGACTGATCCAGGGGAGTGCTTCAAAATATGGAGCACCGGCTGCCACTGGTAATAACCACACCCATTAATCAATGGACACTTACCTGTCCAGGAGTCCAGCGATGTCATGACCCGCAGCTGATGTTTCTATCAGCTGTCCGGTGCTGCCGCCGCCATTTCGGGTAAGGGTACTCATCGGTGTAGCCTTTCGGCTTCATGCCGGGGACCCTAGTGTGCATGCGTGAGGCCTGCTCCTCTCTCCTTCTGGCCCAGGGGCCAGGGGAGGGAGCCCCACGCTGGCGCTGACAAGTATCCTGTCCCCACTCCCCAGAAAGGTGCCAATTGTGGCACCGGAGGGAAGGGGGGGGAATCTGATGAGCGGAAGTTCCACTTTTGGGTGGAACTCCACTTTAAGTGGTCATAGGTTACCTATAGTTCCACTTTAATTCTGTGTCAATGTCAGTCCCCAGCTGATGGTCGCTGCAGCACCCACTAACCTTATAGCCATTTCCAGGTATACATATGCTAGGAATCTTTCACTGGATATTATTATTATACAGGATTTATATAGCGCCAACAGTTTGCGCAGCGCTTTACAACATGAGGGAAGACAGTACAGTTACAATACAATACAATACAGGAGGAATCAGAAGGCCCTGATTCTTAGAGGGCAGCGCAGTGGTGTAGTGGTTAGCACTTTCACCTAGCAGCAAAAGGGACACTGGTTCAAATCCCAACCATGACACAATCTGCCTGGAGTTTTCATGTTCTCCCTATGTCTGTGTGGGTTTCCTCCGGGTACTCCGGTTTCCTCCCATACTCCAAAGACATGCTGGTAGGTTAATTGGATCATGTCCAAATTGGCCCAGTATATATGTATATATGTGTGTACGACGGTGTGTCCCAAGCGTGTCGAGATCCTATGGTATAAATGGCCACACCAGCTAGGAAGACACTGGCTGCAAAAAAGCGCCTAGAGGCGATTCAGTTCGCATGTGTAGCGCTATACAAGTCACTCATTCATTCATTAGAGCTTACAATCTAGAAGGGAGGGTCAATAGCTGTGGGGGATGATCAGATGGACAAAATGAAAATACAGTTGTTGGGGGAGATTCAGATAGAAATACGACGGCGTATCTCCTGATACGCCGTCGTATCTCTGAGATCCGACGGTCGGATCTATGCGGCTGATTCATAGAATCAGGTTCCGCATAGATCTCCCTAATATCGGCCAGGTGTAAGTGACTTACACCGTCAGATCTTAGGCTGCAATTCCCCGCCGGCCGATAGGTGGCGCTTCGGTTTTTTACGCGATGAATATGCAAATGCCGATTTCCGCCGATTCAGAAACGAACGCCCGCCCGTCGCTTTTTTTTTACGTCGCTTGCGTTCGGCTTTTTCCGGCATATAGTTACCCCTGCTATGTGAGGCGTATCCTATGTTAAGTATGGCCGTCGTTCCTGTGCCGAGTTTTGAATTTTTACGTCGTTTGCGTAAGTCGATTTAGAAAAGCGCTGGACGCAAGTTACGCTCACGCCGAAACCAATGATGTCCTAGCAACGTCATTGGGAGCAATGCACGCCGGGAAAATTTGCGGATGGCGCATGCGCAGTTAAATCGGCGCAGGGACACGCCTGATTTAAATACTACACTCCCCCTTGCCGCGGAATTTGAATTCCGCCGGGGGATTTACGATACGCCGACGCAAGTTTTGAGGTACCGTATTTATCGGCATATAACACGCACAGGCGTATAACACGCACTCTAACTTTAAGAGGGAAGTTTCAGGAAAAAAACTTTCCACAGCCCCCTGCGTATAACACGCAGGCACAGTTTACACTCTATTTTCAGGGTAAAAAAGTGAGTGTTATACGCCAATAAATACAGTAAGTGCTTTCTGAATACAGCACTAGCCTCTCAAACTTGCGTCGGCGGATCGTAAATCAGATAGATTACACGGATCTAAAAATCCGCTAATCTATATGAATCTACCCCGTTAGGTGTGGGTAGGATAGGCGTCTCTGAAGAGAAGGGTTTTCAGGGGTTGTCTAAAAGCTAATAGCGTAGGAGATAATCAGACAGATTGGGGTAGGGAGTTCCAGAGGATTGGAGAGGCTCTGTAAAAGTCCTGGAGGCGAGCATGGGAGGAGGTGACGAGGGAGCTAGATAGCAGGAGGTCTTGAGAAGAAATTATAAACTGGAAATCCATAATTGCGGTTGGGTATCCTGCCAATTAAAGGTTCCTTCTACAATGGAGCTGATGTGACTGTCTCTATGGGAGAGTCTCCATTAGACCCAGGGTGGTCTGTAATCAGCCGAACACAATATTCGACAGTTGCCGGGTATTTTTGCAGCACTGCCTTTCAAGGGAAACTTAGACCTGGCTGATTTTGTAAAGACAGAAAAATAGGTATGACATACAGAGGACAAAAATCCAGTTCAGCGGTTCTTTGAATGTCTAATTCCTTACAATAAAATAAGCGCTTTCCAACAATAAGAGTTAAACGGCATTGTACACGGCAATTATACCTTTCTACATCTCTACAGCACGCACGGCCTTTTGTAGCAATATACATGTCAGTGTGGTTTTACAAAAAAAAAAAAAAAAAGAAAAGCTTCCTCTATCAAGTTTAACAACTTTCTGGTATAAGTTCTCAGCCTCTCATTGCTTATTCATGTGGAAACGGGTACGCCCTACTCGTTTCGCTTGCCTTTGCTACTCTTTGTTGGTCTCTTAGGCTGTTAAGGCAGCTGCAAATGGCTTCTCAAGTGACATTTGCTGACATTCAATGAAGTACATTTATCAGCATTGTTCGCTTCACCTCCATACAGACAATCCATTTTATTTTTTGTTCTTGATAGTAACCTCTTTTTTGCTGCATCCAGGCTCTGAAAATGATAAATGACGAGGTGGCATATTTCAGGGCTGCAGGAAAATGTCACTTTGAAAAAACCTTAATGGACTAAGTGTTGCTTTTCAGGTTTCAACTTGTCAGGCATAGAGAAATTCTAGATTTTTTTTTTTTTTCCTCCCAGCTTAATCCCCCCATTTCTTTAGAATGGCACAACTCTTTGCAGAAACTAATTATAAGTTACACTGATCACAGCAGGACAGACAGATCAGGTAAGAATTCATCCGATCAGGCAGGATAAATTTGTTTGTCCCTCCGAGTTGTGTGTTTGAGAGTTTCATATACATAAAGAAAAGAAATTTCCTAGCCCTGGCTTAGGCTGAGATTAGCACAGACTTATTCCCGTTCTATGGAGGATCCATCAAGGTATTTCTGATATTATGGTAAGAGGATAAAATATGGCAAGTTATTCTATAGGAAATTTCTATTCACTTTATTCTTTTATGGAGTGCTGACGTGTTACGCGGTACATAGAGGCGTTCGCCAAGGAATCCCTGCTCCAGTGGAGCTCACAATCTAATGTCACAGTCAAGCGAGCGCGCATAAACAGTAGGGCTGGATAACGCGGAAGTCGTATAATTGACTTGTATGTTTTTGGATTGTAGCTGCATTGCGATAATAGAGAGAAATTGTCTGCTTTCAATGAAGGTGAGTTAATTCATGCAGAAAATGGTACTCCGAGGGGCCCTACCATGTCTAAGCACTGGTGGTGGTGTGCCCTATGCAGAAGGGAAAAGATCCATGTTTTCCAAAGAACTGCTGGATTGGGTGGCTCTGTCTGAATGTCCATCCCCCTAGGTCCCCCTGAGAGGAGACGAGAGGCCGATGCTACAGCAAAGGTCAAGTGACCGCAAAGGTCAAGTGACCGGCTTAACCACTTGCTTACCGGGGCACTTTCGCCCCTTTCCTGCCCAGGCCAATTTTCAGCTTTCAGCGCTGTCACATTTTAACCACTTGCTTACTGGGCACATAAACCCCCTTCGTGCCCAGCGAAATTTCAGCTTCCGGCACTGCGTCGCTTTAACTGACATTTGCGCGGTCGTGCGACGTGGCTCCCAAACAAAATTGGCGTCCTTTTTTCCCCACAAATAGAGCTTTATTTTGGTGGTATTTGATCACCTCTGCGGTTTTTATTTTTTGCGCTATAAACAAAAAAAGAGCGACAATTTAAAAAAATATATATATTTTTTTTACTTGTTGCTATAATAAATATCCCAATCTTTTTTTAAAAAAACTATTTTTTTTCTCAGTTAAGGCCGATACGTATTTTTCGACGTATTTTTGCAAAAAAAAAAAAGAAAATCGCAATAAGCGACTGGTTTGCGCAAAAGTTATAGCGCCTACAAAATGGGGGATAGATTTATGATTTTTTTTTTTTTTACTTGTAATGGCGGCGATTTGCGATTTTTTTGTCAGGGCTGCGATATTGCGGCGGATGTATCGGACACTTTTGACACAATTTTGGGACCATTCACATTTATACACCGATCAGTGCTATAAAAATGCACTAATTACTGTATAAATGTGACTGGCAGTGAAGGGGTTAACACTAGGGGGTGAGGAAGGGGTTAAATGTATTCCCTGGGTGTGTTCTTACTGTGTGGGGGGAGGGGACTGACTGGGGGAGGTGACCGATGCTGTGTCTCTATGTAAAGGGACACAGATCGGTCTCCTCTCTCCCTGACAGCACGTGGAGCTCTGTGTTTACACACAGAGCTCCACGTTCCTGCTGTCACCGACGATCGCGTGTGTCTGGAGGACATCGCAGCCGCCAGGCACTCGCATCGGCTCCCGAACGATGCGCCGGGCACGTTGTTTCCCCGCTGCGCACCCCCAGCGGCGCGCACAGGGAACAACAACAACAGGACGTCCAGGGACGTCCACCCGGCACATGAGAGCCGCGCTGTGGACGTCTTTCGACCATAGCCGCGGATCTCAAGTGGTTAAATGACAATTGTGCGGTCATACAACACTGTACCCAAATGAATTTGTTATCATTTTTTTCACACAAATAGAGCTTTCATTTGGTGGTATTTTTAATTTAATTTTTCTTTATTATTTTCCAATATTACATATTTTAATATTGGCACACAGGCAAACAAGAAGTGCATATTACATGTACAAAAATAAACAAATACCAACATTAAACGTAGTGTACTTACAATGGATTAACCTACTCCCTCCCGCCCCCCCTTCTTCCCTCCCTCCCCCCCCCCTCTAATACCGCCCCCCTGTGGCACATGACAGACACTGAGAGGTGGCACTGATGGGTGGCACTGAGAAGTGGAACTGAGAGGTGGCACTGATGGACACTGATAGGCTGCACATATAGGCACTGATAAGGTGGCACTGATGGGCAATGATAGGTGGCACCGAGAAGTGGAACTGAGAGGTGGCACTGATGGGTGGCACTGTTGGGCACTGATAGGCTGCGTTGAAGGGCACTGGTAGGTATCACTGAAGGGCATTGATAGGTGGCACTGATTGGCACTGATAGGTAACACTTATAGGTGTCACTGATGATGAGGCACTGGGCACTGATTGGCAACACTGATAGGTGGCACTGGTGGGCATTGATAGGTGGCACTGGTGGGTACTGCATAGCAGCAGTGTCCCTCTGACAGAAACCGCTAATTGCCTTTTTTTTCTCCTCATGCTGTCAGCGTAAAAAGAAAAAGCCGATTACGATCTTCTGTTTACATCAAGTAGTCAGCTGTCATTGGCTGACAACTGATCACGTGGTAAGGGCCCTTAATAAGTCTCGTTGACTCGCTGATCACAGAGCGCGGTGAGTTCCCGGCAACTGACCACAGGGGTATGAATCTCTGTTCTTGCAACTGGCCACTAGAAATGTGAATATCTGTCCTTTCAACTGGCTAATAAGCAAATTAATGACTACTCTTCCAATTGGCCACTAGGGGTATGAATCATTGCCCTTGCAACTGGTCAGTAGGGGGATGAAGCTCTGTTCTTGCAACTGGCTACTATGAGTATGAATCTCTGCCCTTTCAACTGGCCACCAAGCATATGAATCACTACTTTTGCAATTGACCAAGAGGCATATGAATCTTTTCCCTTGCAACTGGCCACTAGGGGTATGAATCATTGCCCTTGCAACTGGTCACTAGGGGTATGAATCTCTGCCCTTGCAACTGGTCACTAGGGGGATGAAGCTTTGTTCTTGCAACTGGCTACTATGAGTATGAATCTCTGCCCCTTCAACTGGCCACCAAGCATATGAATCACTACTCTTGCAATTGGCCAAGAGGCATATGAATCTCTGCCCTTGCAACTAGCCACTAGGGGTATGAATCATTTCCCTTGAAAATGGCCACTAGGGGTATGAATCTCTATCCTTGTAACTGGTCACTAGGGGGTTGAATCACTGAATCACTGCTCTTGCAACTGACCACAGAGGTATTAAGCTCTGTTCTTGCAACTGGCTACTATGTGTATGAATCTCTGCCCTTTCAACTGGCCACCAAGCATATGAATCACTACTCTTGCAATTGGCCACCAGGGGTATGAATCATTGCCCTTGCAAATAGCCATTAGGAGTATGATCTCTGCTTGCATATTGGCCACTAGGGGTACGAATCTCTGCCCTTGTAACTTGCAACTTGGGGATTGAATCATTGCCCTTTCAACAGTCCATTACGAGCATGAATTTCTATCCTTCTAACTAGACAGCAGGGGCCCAAATCTCTGGCCACCAGGGGGATGAATCTCTGCTCTTTCAACTGGCTACTAGGGGTATGAATCTCTACCTTTGCAATTGGCATATTGTAATATCTATATATTTTTTTTCCACAAATGAGTCTGACATTTTCCTGCTTATCAAGCCAAATAAATAAATCAATTCCCTAAGAATGTCATTCACAGTTTGGAAAATGTTACAATTAAGTGGAAATATTTCAAGCTCAGCCAAAAGTATAAAATGTTCAAAAATATATCTGTCAATATTAGGAATGCAAGCTGTCAAATTAAACCTGCAAATAAGAAACTTCTGTGGGTGTGGAGTTCATAAAATAATTAAGAGAATTCCACGTTCCAAGAACAATAAAAACATTTGCGTGCAAATAAATGTTTATTAAAGGGATTTTCTGAATGACAAGGAATAGGGAGTGAGATCTTCAGTTTGCATGATGAGGAAGACACCTTGCTGTATGCCTCGGGGTATTGCTGAAGACTGGGGGGGGGGGATCAACCT
Organism: Rana temporaria; assembly: GCF_905171775.1. Lineage (NCBI taxonomy): Eukaryota > Metazoa > Chordata > Amphibia > Anura > Ranidae > Rana > Rana temporaria. The sequence continues at coordinate 448,368,569 of NC_053492.1, read as the reverse complement.
GTTCTCAAAGTCCCTGCTGTAATCTGCCCTATAAACCAGCTGATGGATGAAGGTGTAAGGTAAGTAGTTTTCTCCTTAGAAAATGAAGGAACAACCCAACAGTGCAAAAAAAAAAAAAACTCAGATATCGCTCTCCTACACCTCCAGAAAGCCGAACAGATATTTTACTATTGTTGACCATGCTAATATATAAGACCTTTAACCACTTCATCCCAAACAGGTTTCATGACCAGCGTATAGAGATTGGTTTGTGCAAAAGTTCTAGCATCTACAAACTATGGGATATATTTATGTATTTTTTTTTTTTTAATAGTAATGGCACCGATCAATGATTTTTTTCTGGGCTGTGACATTACGACGGACAAATCGGACACCTAACCAACACTTTTTGGGGACCAGTGACATCAATACATTGATCAGTGCTAAAAAAAATTGACTGATCACTGTACTAAAGACACTGGCTGGGAAAGGGGTGAAAATCAGGGGCGATCAGACCCACTGATTGGCATGCTCCCCAGACCCACTGGTTGGCATGCTCCCCAGACCCCAATGCGCGAAATCACTTACAGGTACGTGATTACGCACAGGAGGGTCGCCCTGCCGAAGCATGTCTGCCTGGGGCGGTCCAGAAGCAGCTAAGCTAAGATGATAATGCAGGCATTGCGGTGGACAAATCGGACACTAACTGACACTTATTACACTTTTTGGGGACCAGTAAAACCAATACAGTGATCAATGCTAAAAATATGCACCGTCACTGTACTAATGTACTAATGACACTGACTGGGAAGGAGTTAACATCAGGAGCAATCAAATGGTTAATTGTGTGTATAGCCTGCACTTGTGTACAGTGTGGGAGGTGCTTTTACTAGGGAAAGGCATTAATCCATGTCCCTGCTTTGCAGGAACACAGGATCCATGCCTTCCCTACTGCCTTGTTTACATAGACAGATCGCCGTTCTGGCTGTCTGCTTAATAACTGACGAGTGCCAGCGGGCATCAAGTCTGTGGTACCCACAGATCAGCTCCCGCTGTGTATAATCACAGCGGGAGCGGGTTGCCGGCGGCCCCGGACCCGGAAGTGCAGAATCACATACTAGGTATGTGATCCTGCACAGCAGAGCCATATATGTAAGTTATATGGTCAGCAAGTGGTTAAAGTGTAATTGTGATATGTATGATACAGTCTGTCAGTAGCATTAAAGCAATAGTTTTTGTTTTTCTGAAACCACCCCCCACCCCTTGCAACATAGTTTGTCACCTAGTGATCTGGCTAGTAAGTCTGTTATTTTTCAATCACTTTTAACAGACCAAGCTGTAAAAATGTCATATATTGTACCTTATCAAATTGTATACGGTGGCTGCACTTATTTTTTTTTTGTAAGGCTTTTATGCCTTTATTTTTCTCCCGGTGATTGGCCAGTAACACACTTTCTGCCCTAGGGTGGCTACATTCACTCCTTCACTGAATCTATGGAGGAGCAACGTAGCCACCCATGGACAACAGCATTGTTGATAAGTGGAGAGGGTGGTGTTGGAGGGATTAGTAGATCTAGATGGACTTTACATAAGTGACTATCAATTTAAAGCCAAACTCCAGCTTAACAATTATTAAACAGTTACAGTAACAGTCGCGTTCCTTGCGGGATAAAACTCTTCCTTAACCACTTCAGCGCCGGAAGGATTTGCCCCCTTTTTTGCGATACGGCACTGCGTTGATTTAACTGACATTTGTGCAGTTATGCGACACTGTACCCAAACAGTGTTCTTAGGCAGTGCTTTCTAACTGTGACTGAAGAAAAACAGAGATCTGTGTTTCTGCTTAGCAAAACCACAGGATCTCTATTTCACTTTTTTCACTTTTTTGAATAAAACAATAAGACAACAGTAAAGTTAGCCCAATTTTTTATTTTTTTATACTGTGAAAGATAATGTTACGCCGAGTAAATTGATACCCAACATGACACACTTCAAAGTTGCGACCGCTCATGGAATGTCGACAAACTTTAACCCTTTTACCCTTAAAAATCTTTATAGGCAACGTTTAAAAAATTCTACAAGTTGCATGTTTTGAGTTACAGAGGAGGTCTACTAGGACTATAATTATTGCTCTCTCTAACGATCGTGGCGATACCTCACATGTGTGGTTTGAACACCGTTTTCATATGCGGGCGCTGCACACGTATGTGTTCGCTTCTGCACGCGAGCTCGTCGGGACGGGGCACGTTTAAAAAAAATGTTTCCCTATTTATTTTACCTTTTATTTTTAATTTTTGCTCTGTTCTTTTAAAAAAATGGGTCACTTTTATTCCTATTACAAGGAAGGTAAACATGCCAGAACCTCTTAAATATGAGATCTGGGGTCAAAAAGACCTCAGATCTCGTATTTACACTTAAATGCAAAAAAAACAAAAAAAAATTATATCATAAAAAAAGTCCCTTTAAGAGCATTGGGCGAAAGTTACGTTTTGACATCGCTTCTGCCCTGCAATGATATGGAGGCGGGTGGGGGCCATCTTCCCCTCACTCCTCTCAATATCAGGCCAGGAGAAGGGACAGATTGCCTCTGCCGCTACCGACAGCTCCAGTAAGCGGTGGAGGGCACCTCTTGTCCGTCGCTGATGGAAGTGTTTTTACGGCGAATGTGCCGCAGAGACCACTTTTATCTTGAAGCGGACCGCCCGCTCTTGAAGAGGATATCGGCGTTATGGTAGCTAGCTGCTACCATAACAATGGTATTCCTCTTCAAAGTAGCGACGTAAAATGACGGCAGGTGGTCCAGAAGTGGTTAAAGGAACAGGAGCGGTTGGTCTATCAGGGGTGCAAGGGCACCGCCCTCTAGTCTGCGCGCCGCCCCCCTTAGTTTTCATGCAGGGATGCATACAGGGCACTGGACTCATAGTTTAATTGAGGTTTTTTTTCTCAAGCCACATGATTAGAGACTGAGCCTAATTGGCTTAAAAAAAGTTGGGCTCGAGGTGCAAAGCACTGAGTCCGAACCCACCCACTTATGACACTAGCGTATCAATATTCACTATTGTCTTCCCGCTTCTCCTCCCGTGCCAATCAGGACATGAGAAGGATCGGGTTGGCCCGGGAGGAGAAGGCGGGGAAGTCAAAGAAGGCGTGGCGGTGGAGGGGCAAGTCCGGACCTTGGGGGGGGGTTGTTTGCCACCCCCCTAAAAAAAGTTTAGCACCAGCCGCCACTGTAAATGAAGCTGAAAAATAACAGATGCACGGGCCGGGTCACCAGGTGAAAATAAAGAAAAAAACAAATACAGCCACCAAATGTAAGGATTGGTAAGATGCTATATATTAAATTTTTGATTGATTTTGATTTTGGGTTTAGAAGTTGTAAGTAACAGTGAACTTTTATTTATGCTTATTCAGATTTATTATGCTTTCATTTTTTTTATCATGCTTTAATTATTTTAACTTTATTTTAACTTTTTGTAACAACATTTTATATTTTAGGCATATATATGACTTAAAGGGTTAGTTTAGATATAAAGTGCTAAATGTAAGTAAAGGTGAACTTTTTTATGCTTATTCAGATTTATTATGCTTTAATTTTTTATCATGCTTTCATTTTTTTTATGTCTTTAACTTTTTGCAACAATATTTTATATTTTAAGCTTATATGACTTAAAGGGTTAGTTTAGATAGAAAGTGCTAAATGAAAGATCAAAAAGATCTCATATTTGAGAAAGAAGTCTTGTTTTTTTATTGTTTTAAATTATAACTATAACTTTTTATTTCTCAAAATCTATTTTCCAGAAGCCGTAACAGGCTTGCCTGGAGCCTGGTCTGCTTCTATGGCTGGAACTTTGCTGTTCTAGTCACAGATACACTTTGTTCCCCCCCTTGTGTAATAGCGCCCGGTGTCCGTGGAATGTTCAGCCCCGGCTCACAGAGACAATAGATGGGCCGCTGGTACATGGCTGAGGCATAAGAGCAACATGTAGAGTTCCCGGAATTTCCATTAGGTTTTTACCAGAATATAATTACAGTGCAGTGATCCATTTACAACGAAGGAATCTCAATTAATCTCTGCAGAACAACATGGTGTAATAAAATAAACTGTAAATATAGCTGAAAAAACTGTCCATTTACAATGAGAAATACAGTACGACCTTAGAAAAATAACACCTGTTACAAAAAAAAACTCCTTAAAACCAAATACCTACAATTTACAATTGGTTTTATGTTTTTTTTTCTTAAGCATCACTGCATTATTATTTAACAATTTAAAGTAGATGTAAAGCATAGCTTTGCTAGAGCCTTGTGTATCATAAACAATTGCTATTTTTTAGTAAAAACTTATAATTTTTCACCTTTTTTCTATCCTTTGTTATATCTCAGACCTGCTGATCTTCTTCAGTGTTTTTGCAACTGTAGCGCTACCCGATGAGGCTTGGACGGGTTTTCCCTATGTAGTACAGTGGTTTCCAGTCACACAAACAACAGTCCATTCACTCCAACTTCATTAACCACTTTAGCACCGGAAGAATTTACCCCCTTCCTGACCAGAGCACTTTTTGCGATTTTGGCACTGAGTCGCTTTAACTGACAATTGCGCGGTCGTGCGACGTTACACCCAATTAAAATTTACATCCTTTTTTTCCCCACAAATAGAGCTTTCTTTTGGTGGTATTTAATCACCTCTGTGGTTTTTATTTTTTGTGCTATTAACAAAAATAGAGCAACAATTTTGAAAAAAAAGCAATATTTTTTACTTTTTGCTATAATAAATATCCCCCAAAAATATATAAAAAAAACAAATTTCTTTCTCAGTTTAGGCGGATATGTATTCTTCTACATATTTTTGGTAATAAAATAGCAAAAAGCGTATATTGATTGGTTTGCGCAAAAGTTATAGCGTCTACAAAATAGGGGATAGTTTTTGTGCCTGTGGACATCGAGTCCACGGGCACAAATTCAAAAGCGACGTACAGGTTTGCGCAGCCGTGCCATTCTGCCGCCATATATCGGTGTTAGCTGGTCAGCAAAAGGTTAGACAGCCTAGGGAATATCTTTTTAGGTTTTAGTGCTGAAGGAATAATAACAGTTGAGGAAAAGGTGGGTATGGGACTTAAGATTAAAAAAGTGCTGTAGAAAGGTAGTAGACTTCTATGACTAAGCCCTGGGGGGCAGGGCAAAATGAGTCAGTAACTTTTTGAAGAACCCTCGTATAATTATGTAAAAAAAAAATTGTATATGGACTACTTTTCTGTACCCTAATAATATGAAAATATTATTAAAAAATGCATTTAAAAAACTGCAGTATGAAGGTCAAAGACCTCTATGGCTAACCCCCGGGGGCCGGGGTTAAATTAGTCAGTGGCGTATCTTAGGAAGATCCGAGGCTGAGGCCATTTCTACATCCTGTTATTTGGTGAGTTGTAGGTGTGCGGCATCTTGCTACTGCCTTGTTGGATTGCTCTCAGGATAAGCTTTTTGGATAACTTGCACCATATCCTTTGTGTATCACTGGAGTGGTAATGTTAATCACATTAAGCAGGACTCCAAGAGGTCGGGTTGTTGTGAGTTCAGATTAGCTAAAGTCTCATAGCTGGGACCCATGATGTAAATCCTGAATAGTAAAAGTATCATATCTGGTGACCATGAGGCAACCCCAGAATAGTTAAAGTATCGTAGCTAGAGACCAGGAGGTAGCCCCAGAATAGTTAAATTCGCATAGCTGGAGGCCATGAGGAATGTCTCTGGTTATGCCATTTCAGAGAGTCAGTCAGGGTCTCTACTCACAAGTCCTAAAGCAGCCACCTCCTCAGATCTAATCTCTTGTAAGAGAAGCCCAGCATTCAGCCCAGAGGTTCTTCAGTGGTGAGTAGCCCACTGAAGCTCACACATCTATCCCTTGTGGGAAAAAGACAGTCTGCCCCGGGCTTCATGCTATTTACCACCTCCTTGACCACCATCTGGGCATACTTCTACAGGGATTGGCCAGGGCATGGTAAATATTCAGACCAGTCATTTAAATTTCCTGCTCTAAATTCTAGAAGATTCTTCCAAAGGCAGGGGGAAATAATCAAACTCCCAGCCTTTGAAACTATAATCAGACCAAGGCAAATGATTACTGCTCCTCTCATTACAGAGTAAGCCAAAAAACGAAATTTACCTAATATCCTATACTAGGGGGGTGCTACGCAACCAAATCCGATTCAGATGGACTCCAGCAATGGTTGCTTGGCCTTCTCCAGGGTGGGTTTCCTGGTGGTGACAACAGTGAACCATGCTTATATGTGTGTTGAAACAACAACTTGAAGTCCACACTATGCTGGAGTGAAAACACAGGAGGACAATTGGTAGACAAGGATAGAGCATTGCCACACTATAACAGAGAATGCCTGAAAATGAAAGCCCTTCATGACATTAGGATAACCTAGAGATGAAAATAATAATTTTCCCATACACGCCCAGTGTATATTTAGCTTAAAATCATAATTTACTTTCACCACCTAGTGTGAAGACCACAGGCAAGTAGAACTGTCCAACAGTATATGTGAGCTACTGGCTGATGATTTTGTATTCAATACTTGAATCAAGTCCTGAATTTGACCAATATTGCCCTTCCATGTGTACCTTACTGCACTAAGGCTAATTATAGGTTGGGGTGGTTGCCATTTTTTTGTACAGTTGATTTTCAATTGGATGTAGAGACGCACTGGATGCCTTCGCTGCCATTGTGCCCTTGATTACATGCATCCCTGTGCCTTGAATAAAGTGTGGGCTCCCTTCCTTAAACCGGTTTAAAAAAATAAAATAATTCAAAGTCAGCACCTACTAACACTGTAGCTGCTGACTTTTAATAAGGAGCCTTACCTGTCCAGGGTGCCCGCGATGACGGCAGCCAAAGCCGAGCAAACGCTCGGGTCTCGGCTGCCATCCTCGGTGAGGGAATCAGGAAGTGAAGCCTTGCAGCTTCACCGCCCGATTCCCTACTGTGCATGCGCGAGCCGGGCGGCGCCACGTGAATAGGTGATGTCTCCTGGGACACACACAAGGTCCCAGAAGACACCGCTCCCCCATTCCACAGGAGGCAACCGAGGAGGAGAAGAAAGAAGACGGACCACGGATCAGGAAGTGGCGGATTAGGACGATCTGCCCAGAAACAGGCACTTCAGGTATGTATAAAACAAAAGCATTGCAGCATTTTAGATTTTTTTTTTCTTAGTGGAGCTCCACTTTAATCTATCCTACTACTATACGTGCCCCTACTTACAAGACTCAGAAAATATATATCGTTTACCAAGCTTTGACGTGAGCACTGCAGCTTATGCATATATTTGCAAATGTGTGCAAATAAAACCATCTTTTTTTAACGTAAATTGTAAGACAGGGTCAAGTTAGTGGTTTTGCAGGCTGGCTGGTATGTGTGCTGGGAAATCCTTTGTTTGTGAAGTCCTAAATCTGATTTTAACCATGAACAATTACACTATGAGGAGGGTTTTTAAAATGCTTGCACCCTAATGGTGTGCATAGGATTTAATTTATTTTTCCATCTAATAACAATGGAAGTGCAGCGCTAAAAGGTATTAAGTGAAATACCCATATATAAAATGAAAGAATGAAAATATTCCCAAATGTATCAATCCTGTTAGGCAAAAAAGTCTTTGCTAGGTTCCAAAAATCCACTGTGATAGTGTGGTATGCCAAAACACTCACTAGAGAGTGAAGATAAAACAGCATATAATCATACCCTTGAAAAACTAAAGTGATACACGGTGCTCCTTAGTTGTGGTATCGCTTCACCATTTTATGCACTCACCAGAAAGCAAGCCATTAAGAGCCTTGTATCGATATCCTGGAGCTTAGAATCATCTTATTCAGAGTGGTAGAGAACAAGGTTAAACCTCATGGAAAACCGGTAAAAAGATGGCTGCTGTTCCCAGCACAAGGACACAGCGGCAATGTCGCCAGCGTGTAGGCTCCTCCAGACATGTTTCGTGTGCAAGCCTAATGGCGCTCACTTATTCCATGATTTTTTTTCCCAACCTATAAATATATGAATAGGTTAAATAGATTGACCAGATTGGCTTAAGTTCATATGAGGATGTATGTACTGTATTATTATGGTAGGAAGACCTTTCCTACGGCAGGAGAAAGTGATAAGTCTGTATAAGTTGTCATCACCTAAAGGTGGTATAGGAGAAGGCTTTCACGTTAAATCGTGCAGCTTTAGCTAATCATTCTGTGGACACAATCCAAGTATGAGTAACACTAGTAAAGGTGATATAGCTTTTAAAGTGGTCCTCTAATCCAAGGGTCAATAATATTTTAGTGTTTGGTTGATGAGTAAATAGATTTCTGACTGCTAATGGTTTACTTTTTCTTGTGTGTCATATACGATCTCTGTACTAGATGGTTCTATGAGGCCCTATACACACGATCAGTCTAAACCGATGAGAACGGACTGAAGTTCAGTTTCATCGGTCCAAACCGACCGTGTGTGGGCCCCATCAGTCAGTTATCCTTAGGTCCAGAAATGTAGAACTTGCTTTAAAATTGGACCGATGGACGCCTGACCCATAGGTCAAAACCAATAGTTAGTACGCAAAAGCATCGGTTCCAAACCCGGGCATGCTCAGAATCAAGTCGACGCATGCTTGGAAGCATTGAACTTCATTTTTCTCTGCACGTCGTTGTGTTTTACGTCACCGCGTTGGACTCTGTCGGTTTTTGAACTGATGGTGTGTAGGCACATCAGACCATCAGTCAGCTTCATCGGTTAACCGATGAAACTAAACCTCAGTCCGTTTTCATCAGTTTGGACTGATTGTGTGTACAGGGCCTTAGACTGTTCTACACACACCTTGAAAGTTACAAAATGATCCCATTTATGGTGCATTTTTTGTTCAATCTAGATTATGAAAAATTCACAGAAACAGTGTGAGCAGCACAGAAAAGTAAGACTCCTTTGTCAGTGGGAGAAAAAATCAGGATGCGTGGCTGGGGGATCGAGTCATTGAACTCTACAAGAAATATAGAATCCCAATGACACACACGGTCCTTTTAGACTTTACCGATAGATAGAGAAAATTCCTGGACTGCCTCACTCCTTGAAACAATGTCCTTATTCAGCAAAAAAAATTAAAACATTTTTCAAAAACACAAAACAACCAAAAACAGTGCAGTCAAAAAGGAGAGGTGGACAAAAGGAAAAGGGTGGCTGACATGTTTCACATCTTTCGATGCTTAGTCGTAGCTAACTTTACCGATGACCAAAATTTCATTTTTGGGTGGACTGATCCTTAAATGTCAGTACAGTAGTGTACAATCGAGCATAAGAACAGTTTATAAGCTCACAAGAACAGGGAGTGATACGAATAATTGTATGAATTCATTAAAGCACTTCTGGCTATGTTGGCACAATATAAAAATGGGATATTATGATATCTACAGAATCTCAATATGGAGCACCCTCAGCCACTTTAAAGATATAAGTATAATTGATACATTTTGTACCATTTCACCATTAAAAGGAATGAACTGAATGAAAAAATTGCTGTATCTTTTAGTCATACCAAATCAACAATACATTTCATTTAGCAAGGAGCCATAATCTCTGATATCCCAATCTGGAGAATAAGATGTTCTTATGTTGCTATTATCATTCTGCAAAGAACTTGACACTCCTTGCTTCAGTTTAGTCAAGGTGTGTTTTTCCATTTCAAAAGATGTCAATGCCTCCTCTAATTGGAAGTGTCCAACTCATATCTCAGCGATGTATTTCTTTTTGCAGTTTGCCATCTGCTCCTTTTGGCCTGTCAAAGGTTTGGCACAAATTGCAGCCACGCTGCACTCTTTTGATGTCAGACATTGTCAGGTGTTTTGCAAGTTAGGAAGAAAGAGGAACTGCAGATAATTGATGGGTGTACACCCCAGAAGCCGAGAGTGCTGGAAGTGGGACTATTACATACTGAGCACTCGTATGTGACCACAAATAACCTTCATTAAGTTACGTGCAGTTTTGTTTCTGAGTATAAATACATTTATTGAAAAAGTTGATATATAGACGTGAGACATGTAGACCTTCAAAGTTCTCTTGCCAAATCATTTTAAGAGTGTATAGAGAACTACGAGAGAGAGACAAGGAGATGCTACATGGGAAGGCAGAAGAATGATAGATTAGATAGATAGATAGATAGATAGATAGATAGATAGATAGATAGATAGATAGATAGATAGATAGATAGATAGATTTAATATTTCAATATATCCAACCTTTTATAATTTATATAATTTAAAGTGTATTTAACCACTTGCTGACCACTTCACACACTTATACTTTGGCAGAATGGCTTGGCTGGGCAAAGCAACGTACCTGTACGTTGCTTTAAAAGGCCCGCAATGCGAGCGCGCACATGCCCACCGCGAGCGCCTGTGTAAATAAGGTATTTCCCTGTTCTGCCTAGTGACAGGACACTGATCTACTTCTACATGTCATCAGGAGCAGTGATCAATGTCGTGTCACTGGTAGCCCAGCCCCCCCACAGTTAGAATAACTCCCTAGGACACACTTAACCCCTTCCTCACCCCCTAGTGGTTAACCCCTTCCCTGCCAGCGTCATTTACACAGTAATCAGTGCATTTTTATAGCACTGATCGCTGTATAAATGACAAAGGTCCCAAAATAGCTTCAAAAGTGTCCGATGTGTCCTCCATAATGTCGCAGCAGTCAGGATTAAAATTGCAGATCGCCGCCATTTCTAAGAAAAAAAAAATATTAATAAAAATACCATAAAACTATCCCCTATTCTGTAGACGCTATGGGCCAGATTCACAGAAGAGATACGACGGCGTATCTCCTGATACGCCGTCGTATCTCTGTGATCCGGCCGTCCTAACTATGCGGCTGAATCATAGAATCAGTTACGCATAGATAGCCCTAAGATCCGACAGGTGTAATTGACTTACACCGTCGGATCTTAGGATGCAACTCTAGGCCGGCCGCTAGGTGGCGATTCCATTGCGGTCGGCGTAGAATATGCAAATGATTAGTTACGGCAATTACCGAAGATCCGCGCGTTCGTCACAATCTCGTACGTCGTCGCTAGTCGGTTTTTCCCGTCGCAAAGTTACATCTGCTTTAACATGGCTTATCTTTAGATCAGCCATGTTAAAGTATGGCCGTCGTTCCCGCGTCGAATTTCGAATTTTTTATTTTTTTGCGTAAGACGTCCCGGAATACTAAACGCCGTAACGCACGTCACCGTTCAAAAAAACGTTGGGGCGCCGTAATTTTGCGCAAAGCACGTCGGGAAATTTTAACACAGGGCATGCGCAGAACGTTCGGCGCGGGAACGCGCCTAATATAAATGATGCCCGCCCCATTTGAATTAGGCGGGCTTGCGCCGAGTGGATTTACGTTACACCGCCGAAAGTTCACAGGTAAGAGCTTTGTGAATCAGGCACTTACGCTGTAAACCTGCGGTGGTGTAACGTAAATGTCTCTGAATCTGGCCCTATAACTTTTGCGCTAACCAATTAATATAGGTTAATTGTGATTTTTTTTACCAAAAATATGTGGAAAAATACATCAGCCTAAACTGAGGAAAACAAATATTTTATATATATTTTTGGGGGTTATTTATTATAGCAAAAGTTAAAAAATATTGCTTTTTTTTTTAAATTGTCGCTCTTATTTTTATTTATAGCGCAAAAAATAAAAACTGCAGAGGTCATCAAATTCCACCAAAATAAAGCTCTATTTGTGGTAAAAAAGGGATGTAAATTTTGTTTGGGAGTAAGTTAAATAGTTAAAGAGTTAAAGCGACGCAGTGCCGAATCGCAAAAAATGGCCCGGTCATTGGGCAGCCAAATCCTCCGGGGCTGAAGTGATTAAAGTCATAACTTTTTCTTTAGTTTCTTCTGATTTAGAGAGATTTCCTCACTTCCTGCTGTGTCCATAGAACAGGAAGTGAAGTTAGCTCTCTCCAAACACAAATGTAAACATTTGTTTTGTATATTTTTGTATCAAGAATGCGGGCAACAGAGAGACTGGTCAATGAAGAAACATGAAGATGGCAACTGAGGCCGCGTACACACGATCGGTCAAAATCGATGAAAACGGACTGAAGGTCCGTTTTCATCAGTCCAAACCGATCGTGTGTGGGCCCCATCGGTCAGTTATCCTTCGGTCAAAAAAATGAGAACTTGCTTTAAAATTGGACCGATGGACGCCTGACCGATAGGTCAAAACCAATGGTTAGTACGTAAAAGCATCGGTTCCAAACTCGGGCATGCTCAGAATCAAGTCGACGCATGCTTGGAAGCATTGAACTTCCTTTTTTTCAGCACGTCGTTGTGTTTTACGTCACCGCGTTCTGTCACGATCGGTTCATTAACCGATGGTGTGTAGGCACATCAGACCATCAGTCAGCTTCATCGGTTAACCGATGACAATGGTCCTTTGGACCGTTCTCATCGGATGGACTGATCTTGTGTATGCGGCCTTAGAGTTTAGTAGTATATTGTTGAAGATAAACTAAGAGTACTGGGTCTTAGGGTAAACATTAAAGGACATTTGGATGAAAAGACAGAATTTTTAACCATTCACTACTAATTCTTTATGCAGTTATATATTCAATATATGCACACACTGACCTAGACTAAAAACAATTTACAGCCTGTACCACAAACCACCAAAATGATCACAAACACTTGCAGTAGCTTGACTCAAAGTTTACAGAAGAAAATAGTTTGTTAACAATTTGTTCATGTTAGAACAAAGAAAGTCCTAAATCTTGTCGATTACAAAACAAACTGGATGAATAGCCAAACTTTTGGGTCAACCTGAAGGACTTGGGAACTGTTCTACTACCACAGAATCTCCTGAGCTCTTATCCCTGACTAAAGTAGGCTCACTAGGCACAGTTGAACTTAACAATGCCCAATTTTAATTGTCCTCCCTATCCACTCTGCACTCACAATGGGCTATAAGCAAGTGTTCCTGGGCATGCTTACATCATTACCCCTGCCAACCAGACCACAATAATAGTGCCCTGTGGATGGTTCTGTGCTAAGCCATGGTTTGCACTCACACTGATGTAAACTGTTCCAGACCGAGAGTGAACCATGCCCAGGACCACCTCTTCTGAGTAGTCCTAGGCATGGTACCCTTAACTGCTCCCTGACAACCGTTTGGAATACTCACACTACACAAACAAACTGGACCAAAGAGGTGAACCATGCCTGGGCATGGTTAAAACTGCCAGTGTGAGTGCATCCTTAATGAGCAAAGCATCCCACTGTCAACAGACTACGTGAGGTCTATTCACTCTATTGCTTAAGCCATGAAAACTGAAGCAAACCGTTCCAGACCAAAAGTGAACCATACCCAGGACCACCACCTCTGAGTAATCCTGGGCATGGTACCCTTAACCGTTCCCGAGAACCATTTGGAAAACTCATACTACACAAATGAACTGGACCAAGGAGGTGAACCATGCCTGGGCATGGTTAAAACTGTCAGAGTGAGTGTATCCTTAATGAGCAAGGCATCCCACTGTCAACAGACTACATGAGGTCCAATTGTTCTATTGATTAAGATATTCAAACTGCTCTTACACCACAGTACAGTAGAAAAAATACACATTTCTAAGTCCCAGGTGTGCAAAGATACAATTTTCTCCTCAGGATAGTACATAAACTTATCTTTACAACTTACAATAAAGTTCTTCCAGGCCCTGTTACTGCATGTTCTCAAATAAAAAGAGACCTCTCACATCTTATACTGCTGTATTCTTATAGGGAAACACAAGCATAAATGTACAAAAACAAATACATGTAAAATAAATTAACTAATAAAATCTGTGAAACAAAAAAAGTTTATCTTATTTTTACCCAAATGCCCCCCCCCCCCCCCTGCATTCAGTAGCTCTAACTTTAAGCTAATAATTTCTAGCAGGAAGTCTTTTTCAGTTGCAAAAAAGCTCAGGCAACAAAAGTTCAGCATTCTAGATGAAGTATAGTAGATGTTCAAAGACATTTTAAGACAAAGTTAAACATACAATGCACACCTTGAGACAGAATTTGTTTTGACTATAATTCCCACCCAATGTTTCCTTCTATGTGTGAAATGCAAAAAACTGCTAAAAGAATCACATTCCCATTAAATACGAGTCAAATAAATAATATTCACAGTGCCAAGAAAGAACTACCAGACATATGGTAGCTCCAGACATCATCTTTAAAAGAGTGTTTTGTCGTTTTTTATGTGGCCTTTGTAGTTTGTTATGTTCTTGTACTGTACTGGTTATATTTATTTATAAAACTGGTTCAACAAAGACACAGGGTATAGGATGTCATGCAACCAGTTAGAACATTAGGATGTTAACACATCAAAATATTTAATCTCAGTCTGTAAATCTTGTATGCATAGGTGTAGGAAATTTGTCATGGTTGGATTTAGGACTTTACGCAGACATCTTGAATGTGATTATGAATTAATATTGGATTCATCCCAGGAGATACAGGGTGCCTAAGAAAAATTACAGCTGAAGTTTATTTTTTTGAGCTGTAAATGAGCTAGATGTTTCTCGGTTCCACCTTAAAAGTGCTCCTGGACTAGAGGGATTTATTATTTGTGGAGATGGAATGGAGAACCAAGGACATATTCTATCTGATCTTCTACTACGAAAATAGGAAGACATGTTAACTGCACACAGATTATCAGATTGGTTGAGTCACTTTGGGCATCTAAGTGGGTCCTAGCAGGCTTGAGGAAAAATACACATTTACAACAATTAAAACATTACTGCTCCAAGCATCATTTGCCTAGTTTCCAGCCCTGGGTACCACTGCAGCTCTGAACTCATCTTGTCAGAAACCATGAATCAGACCAAGAAAGAAGTACAGTTAAATCACACTTGTTTATTAATAATAATAATAATAATAATAATAAAAAGATAAACAGAGTAAGTGTAGTCAAAACATAGCCAGAGTTCAGGAACCCGGATTGGATAGTCAGCCAAGCCAAAAGAGCCAGAGAAGAACGTGTAGAACAGCAAGCAGAATCAGGATCCAGAAGGGACGTCAGCCAAGCAAGTCTTCAACAGGAGATAGTCTCTGTGATGTTGACCAAGGTGAAGGCAGAGAGCAACTGAACTGGAAGGCTTAAGTAGGCAGGACTGATGAGCAGGATCATCAACAGGTGAGTCACTGTGGAGAGATAGGAGCTGGCAACTGGCCAACAGCTGTGCGGCCAGCTCAGAGAAGGAAGGGCTAAGCCCAGCCCTGACACATCTCCACTCTTAAAAGATGAAATGCTGCACACCAGATCAAACTTAAAAGGTATTTTTTTTTATTGGGTTGGTACATATCTCTGCCTACATATGGATATGCTATGCTCATATACACAGCCTAATCTTGACACATCAGCAGTGGTAATAATTGTTACCTATGTCCTGAGTATGATTCAAAACCTTGTGCAAATTGTTATTCTATTTGGAAAAATTAACAAAGAAAAAGCAAAAAGGTGGGACGAAATCATATATTGAATAAAATTTGTATTTGTTAGTCTACAAATCTATAAAATATTCTGGCACTCTATACCTCAGTATCACATGGTAATAGTTATTTTGGGTAAGACCGCGCTATATTAAGATACCTCTCAACTCAACTCATAATTAATAGAATTCATATATAGACATACAAAAATAGGTACCTGCATAGTCTATGGTTCGTCGAATCCCTATCATTAAAAAATTATGAAAATTGCTAGATAGAAATCTGTGTTACATATATAATATAAATTAGGTTCATAAACAGTCCACAAGAAAAATACAGTATCACATGATTGATATTGTAACTCGACATCCAATGACTCATGTTAAATTATAATAATGTCATAGTTCATAAATGAAAATTGATATAATATAATAACACATAATTGATATTAGAACACAACATCTGTTGTCTCGACGCGTTTCAGGAGTAAGCGTGTAATATATATCTGCAATGACATATGGTCACAAAAAAATGAAAATGACAGAGGGGAAACCCCATGTGTTACTTACAGGGTATCCATGTGTTGATGGTATGGTACTGTGGGCCATGAGTCCCCCCCATATTTGAACAAATTACTTTACAACCAGACTGAACTCACTTGGTTCACTTCAGCATTATGGACTTTTGGGGCTGTAGGGAGTTCTTTTGTAGAAACAATGGCTAAGTTTAGTTATATGCAGTTTAATCTGATGTCTACTTAATGCATTTTTGTGGGTACATGCCAGGTGAAGCCAGTTGCTCCACTACTTTTGCCTTGGATATATCAAATTGCAGAAAGTCACCTAAAGTAGAGTATCTGTACAGTCTTCCCTCTGTGTCAACACTCTTTCTATCAAGGCGAAGAGTCAGTCACCATTTGCAAAAGTCGAGGTGACTTGATTCAACATGAAACAAAGCCATCTGTACAAACTCCCCTCCGATGTATTCCTGCTATGTTGACAAGCTTATGTTTGCATTATTAATGTCTTTAATAATTCCTTTGTTAATGCACAAAGGAACAACTGCAAGCTCTATTATTTGTTGCTATAGTCTTAACAAACAATGACTATATCTGTGCATTACCCAACTTACTCGTACAAAACACACTTTTAAAGCCTGCAGATCATTCAAACAAAGAGCATATTTTTCAGCTTTTTAATCTTTCTATTGTTAGACATTTGTGTTAATGTAACCTCATTATTTAGCTAAAGAACAAAATCAGAGTTCAAAGAATTACCATGACAGTTTTGGCTACTGTTCCCTTTCCTGTCAAAAGTCATATAACCTGGGCTGCTTCAATTAAAAAAAAAAAAGCAGGAAGGAAATTTGGCCTGGACCTACTAGAAAACCAGTTTGCGTTGGGATGTTCTGAAAGGGCAGGATAGTTCTGCTGCACGGGTGACTACTCATCTAATCAGAGAGCTGATATTAGGGTACTGGAGTTAAATTGTGTAACCCTTCTTTACATTTTTAGAAATCATACTTACCTAGTTGAATGCCGTGTCCGATCCTGCATCTGTCCCCTACTGGCTCTATGACTGAGAACCAAGCAATCAAACACAGCTGATCGCTCAGTCTCTGTGCAGGCCAATCAAGTTCCTCGCTCATCCATGTCTTTTTGGACCTTGTTTTGTGCACTGGTCCAAATGCCAAGACATTTTCTACAATTTCATGCTCCCAACTTTGTGGGAACAGTTTGGGGATGGTCCCTTCCTGTTCCAAAATGACTGCACACCAGTGCACAACGTAAAGTCCATAAAGACATGGATGAATGAGTTTTGGGTGGAGGAACTTGACTGGCCTGCAGAGAATCCTGATCGAAAACCTTTGGGATGAATTAGAGCAGAGACTGCGAGCCAGGCTTTCTCGTCCAACGTCAGTACCTGTCCAAACAAATATGCTTCTGAAAGAATGGTCAAACAATCCCATAGACACACTCCTAAACCTTGTGGACAGTCTTCCCAGAAGAGTTGAAGCTGTTATAGCTGCAAAGGGCAGGCCAACTCCATATTGAACCCTACAGACTAAGACTGGGATGTCATTAAAGTTAATGTGCGTGTAAAGTCAGGCGTCCCAATACTTTTTGTAATATAGTCTATGTTATGTGTAATGTGTGAGTAGAGCTTGAGTAGATTGTGGAAGCAGTGCCTGAATAGCACAGCATTGTAGTTAATACAAAAATTGCTGGGTAATATGGCAGCATACTGGACATGCTGCTGATTTCACAGGCTTTTGGGCTGGTGTAGAGTCCCAGGGCTGGAAGTTTTACTGTCAAGGCCTTGAATAAAGCCTAATCATTAATAAGGTCATGCACTTTAATATGTTACTTATAGGTACAATTAGATTTTTTTTAGCATAGCCCTGAAAAGATGTTGAGCATCCCCAACTTAAGTCTTTGTTATTCATCTACATAATGATCACCCACTGATCCTTCAGATATTGCCTAGATTGGTCATTGATCATTCCATGTCTATAGTCACAATGCACTAAACAAATTAAACAGGAGTTAACATCGTGAATCAATTTGGCTTTGAAATTATTTTCAACTAAAGAGTGTAATTGACACTAATAAAAATCACGCAAAGACTTCTGTTTGTTTCATACTTTTTTAACCACTTCAGCCCCAGAAGAATTGGCTGCCCAACGACCAGGCCATTTTTTGTGATGTGCGTGCGACGTTGACCCAAATAAAATTGACGTCCTTTTTTTCCCACAAATAGAGCTTTCTTTTGATGGTATTTGATCTCTCTGCGATTTAAATTTTTTGTGCTATAAACAAAAAAAGAGTGAACATTTTGAAAAAAAAAACCACAATAATTTGTACGTTTAGCTATATATAATAAATATCCCCAATTTTTTTTAAAAAAAGTTTTTTTTCCTCGGTTTAGGCCGATATGTATTCTTCTACATATTTTTGTTAAAAAAAATCGCAATAGGCGTATATTGATTGGTTTGCGCAAAAGTTAAAGCGTCTACAAAATAGGTGATAGTTTATGGCATTTTTATTATTATTATTTTTTTTTATAGGTAATGGCGGCGATCTGCAATTTTTATTGGGACTGCAACATTATGGCGTACAGATCGGGCACATTTGACACATTTTTGGGATCATTGGCATTTACACAGCGATCAGTGCTATAAAAATGCACTGATACTGTAAAAATGTCACTGGCAGGGAAGGGGTTAACACTAGGGGGTGATCAAGGGGTTAAATGTGTTTCCTAATGTGTGTTCTAACTGAAGGGGGGATGGGACTGACTAGGGGAAGGGATTGATCGGTGTTCATACATTGTATGAACACACGATCAGTCTCTTTGCCCCTGAGAGAACCAGGATGTGTGTGTTTACACACACACATCCCCGTTCTCGTTCTGTACCGAGCAATCGCAGGTGCCTGGTGGTCACCGCGACCGCCGGGCACTCGCATCGGCTTCGGGGACACGTTTCGGGCACATGCGCATGCTGCCGGAGGCGTCTTAAAGAGCCGACATACAGCTACAACGGCTTGCACAGGGGGGCCAGCCTGCCTCAGTATAACTGCGGTGGCTGGTCCGGAAGTGGTTAAAGGACTGGATTTTTTCCTATTTCCAAAATGTACATAATATAACAGGATACTAATATTTATAAGTAAGTTGGTCCATAGAATATCCGATTGCCTCTTTGGGATCAGAAGGGAATTTTCCCCTGCTGGAGCAAATTGGATCATGCTCTGCTGGGGTTTTTCACCTTCCTCTGGATCAACTGTGGGTATAGGATTGTGTATATTGCATTGTATGATTTTTTTTTACCTTTTTTTGGTAAACTATATAGACTTGTATCTTTTTTCAACCCGACTAACTATGTAACTATATATTTTTGTCAGAATAAAGAACAGTTCCTGTTACCTTTGGCAACATTTTCTTCCACGTTTCTACTGCAGTGCGGGAGAATGAAAGGACCCGTCCTTCCTTTATATAGTTTTATTAGGCCCAAAGAGCAGCCATTTTGTTCTTCCTTAACGCCTATCGTCAACGGGAGAGCAGAAAGAGTTAAAATACAAATGAAAGATTTTCTGGATCCATTCCAAGCAGCATTTGTTTTTTAACATCACGTCATTACTCGTCCTCTTTGGATAAACAATCATATCTTTATGTCAAGTTGATATGTGAGTACACACAAGTGTTATATATCTAGCACTTTGGCAGACTGCACAGGTAAGCCAGGTCAAATATTTTTTGGCTACAAACACCTAGTTTAATCAAGCTGCCTCCTGGAAAGGTTCTTAATGCATTTACATCTCATTCAAGCATGTTGTAAATGGCATTGTTCACTTAGGACACAATTCAAAGGATATTCCTCATGAAATTGATACACCTTTAGTTTTGTGGCCCAGTAGGGTGTTCCCTAATGCCAAGTCTATTCAGTGGTGTTTACTTTGGACTTAAAGTTGGTCTTTTCATACATTCCACCTATTTGTAAAATGGGTTTTATATCAGTATCAAGATCACTGTTTTGTCTGCAGAGCAGTACAATATTCTATGGCTTCAGACATTTTTAATTCAAGCTAAGATGGCACAGGTTCAGATTCCAAATAAAGCTCCAAGCTAATTTATCCAGAGGCACCAAATGTAATAAGAAGAACTTGGACAATGACATGTACGTACCCTTTTCTTTGGTAAAGTCTTAAAGAGCACAGCATGGTTGGGAAGAACATGCATCTGCACAGGAGCCAAAAAAGACATGGAGACAAAACAGCAGCTGGTATTGAGGAGGACACTTCCTGTTACTGCTGCTCTTCTAGGAAACAATAAGGATTCTTAACTGTTTAGGTACTGTGGCATGAGAGTCAACTAAGAGTAAATTTATGGTTTTAATAGTATAGGAAATTATATAATTTGAAGTAGAGGTTGACCGATATGGGTTTTTCACTGGCCGATGCCGATGACGATATTTAAAAATTGGGGCGGACGATGTCCGATATCTGATTCTTGTGGACGATATTTTAGGCCGATTTTTTATTTATTTTTTATTTGTTGCAGGTAGCACTGACAGGCACTGACAGGTGGCACTGTTGGCACTGGCAGATGGCACTGGCAGGCACTGGCAGGTGACACTGGTAAGTGGCACTGATTGGCAGGTGGCACTGGCAAGTGGCACTAATTGGCACTGGCAGGTGGCACTAATTGGCACTGGCAGGTTTCACAGCCAATAGTGTAACTGTGTGAAACTGAATGCTCTCTGCAGCGCCACGTTGTGTGAAACTGTATGGAGAGAGAGAGGAGCTGACAAATTCAGCGTGATGTCGGTGGTAGACGGGACCCAGGGTAGGCAGGAACCGGGGTGGGCAGGACCCAACAGCTATCCAGCCAATGAATGGGCTGTTTGAGAAAGGGGCGTGGCCACACAAACATAGCGACCAGATCCCATCCCATTGGTTGGTGTTGGATATTTGGGTCCCGACCCCCAGGTCCCGCCCACCCCCGAAATCCCACCTCAAATTTGACAGCTCCTCTCTCTCTCCATACAATTTCACACCCCCCGGCACTGCTCTGCCAACACCCCACGTTCCTTCTCCCTTCTCCACACTCTGCCGGCAGAGGTGTGGCCAGTGTACTATATCGGCTTAATGTGGATAATAATCGGCTAATGCCGATTTCTCCAAAATGGCCAAATATCGGCCGATATATCGGTCGACCTCTAATTTGAAGCATTTAGTTGAAAAATGGGACATGGATTGGACAGATGTGCTGGTAAAACTGGCCAGGAAGATATAATTTAGCAAAATATTCACTTGCTTTGCACTATAATGTAATAAAAGTAGGCTGTGCCAACGATTAGTGCTGCCATTACAGCCCTTATTTTCCCAATGTCCTTTAAATGGGATATCTAGTACAGAACACTGCTAAAGTTCGGGCTGCCCCTCACCCCCTACCCTCTCCTGTGTTGCCCAGTCTTCTAGGCATTAAACCCCCAGCTTCAGTCCGTTTTCATTGGTTTGGACTGATCGTGTGTACAGGGCCTAACTGTACTGATTTTTACCTTGATTTTCCCTTTAAAAATTTGCTTCTACTAAATACTAACAGAATGGAATGTGGTGCCAAAAATACATAAATTATTTTATCCATGACCAAACATTGGTACTGGTATGCAGATAGAAAAGCGTTGACACACCAGCTTGTTCTTGGGCAGAAGAGTAGGGATAAGGATGAAAGTTCTATCGGTAGCCTCCATGGTTCTAGCTTGACAGGTATGGTATTTAAGATTTACATTTTAAATAAATATGGTTTTCAGATTTAACATTTTAAATAAGTTGTATAAAATTGCATATAAATAGTTATTATGATGATAAAAAGATGATCAAAGTTTGGGAAACCAACATTAAAAATGCACGCTAGGCAGCTTTATATTCCTCAGAATAAAATAGCAAGCACAGTTAGGTTGGCGATAGTTTGTATTTTTACAGGCTTGTAATTAGAACATTTTAACTAATTTGTTTGCATTTTGCATGAGCAAGTTAGGCTTTTGGATTGACTTAACATAATTGCAGCAGTTTCTGCCAAATACAAATTACCCTTTCTATTTTAAACCGGAGGGAAAAGTAAATATTTAATAGACATCAATATCATTGCAGCATTTCAACGTTTTATTTTTGGATTTTGGAATGGTAAAATACATTTTGTATTGTTTAAAACAAAAGAAGCATTGAGGTGCAAAAACACATCTTTTATGTTTTCCAGTATATTCCAGATCACCATAACAAGCCAAAATGAGTTCTATAGTCATATTTTGAATTTTCTGTTTAAAAGATCCTCTTCATAAAATGCTAATTCAATTGGAAAGTAAAAAAAACAAAAACAAAAAAAAAAAACTACGGCCCAGATCCACGTACCTTGGCGCATTTTTAAGGCCGGCGTAGCGTATCTCAGATACACTACGCCGCCGTAACTTACAGCGTATTTTCCGTATCCACAACGAATTTGCGCCGTAAGTTACGGCGGCGTAGTGTAACTGTGTCGGCGTAAGGGCGTGCAATTCAAATGGATAAGATGTGGGCATGTTTTATGGTAATTAATCTTGACCCCACGTAAATGACGTATTTTTTGAATGGCGCATGCGCCGTCCATGGGGGAATCCCAGTGCGCATGCTCGAAATCACGTCGCAAATAGTCAATGCTTTCGACATGAACGTAATTTACGCAAAGCCATATTCGCGAACGTTTTATGCAAACGACGTAAACAACGTAAAATTTGACGCTGGCCCGACGTCCATACTTAACATTGCGTATGCCTCATAGAGCAGGGGTAACTATACGCTGGAAAAAGCCTTACGCAAACGACGTGAGAAAATGCGCCGGGCGGACGTACGTTTGTGGATTGCCGTATCTAGCTAATTTGCATACTCGACGCGGAAATCAACGGAAGCGCCACCTAGCGGCCAGCGTAAATATCCACCTTAGATCCGACGGCGTACTAAGACGTACGTCAGTCCGATCTAGCCCAGCTTCAGGCGTATCTTGTTTTGTGGATACAAAACAAAGATACGTTGGAGCATCCTAGAAGTTACGCGGCGTATCAATAGATACGTCAACGTAACTTCTTCGTGGATCTGGCCCTACTTTTTTTATTCTGTACAAATGATTCAAATGGAGCCATGGACAAAAAAATAAATAATACTCCTGTGCTGTAAATGACATACTTTTGTAAATCTTTCCCCATTGCACAACCCATTTTAAAATATAACTTTATTTACTCTCTTTGAACACATAACGCCACTGGTTCAAATCATTCTGTGCTCTCAAATTCTTTCCCACTCTACTGGTTTAATCTACCAATGGTCGGTAAATTGGTGCCATTCATTCAATTTTTGCCATTGCCTCTCTCCAGTAAGTTATAGAAAAGCTTAAAATTCCTCATATTCCTCCCTATTATCCCCATACTTTACTATCATTCGTAAAGATTTTTCCTCCATTTTTCTTAATCTTTATCCTTCTCTCTTTTTTCTTAAATTTACCTTAAATCTACTATCCTCCTTCGGGTTTTCTGGTCTATACCTGAACTTTAACTTTCCTATTTTTTGTGGAATATGGTGCCACTATGTTTTCTGTGGAGAGTCAACAAGATGAATGCTTGCATGGACATTACATCCAAGAGCTTCAAATTTCTTGAAAGACACCAAGAACTAATAAACCTGTGTTTCCAGCAGATCTCAAAGCTATATAACCCATATGGTAACTTCCTCCTCCTTTCTTTCCTTTCCTCCTTTCTCATAGTTTAGCAACCTACCCTTTTTTACAGAGTGTTCCCCTTTGGGGTAAACAAGGATTATTTTATTATTAATTAATTTTATTATACACTGTTGGCTGCATTCAGTCTAGAGCAAATCAAAAAAGATACTGGTAACATATTTTGTTCGCTTACAGAAGTCTTATATCTGTTTTATGGTGACATTATCAACCCAAAATATTAATATACTATTTTTGTTAAATATCTGAAAAATCCAATAAAAATCTTTGAATTAAATTTTTTTTTTTTTTTCAAAAAACGAATGCTTGTTGTTCAGAGGTCTTCTATCTTTCCATCATTTAAGATCAACACTATTGGATGAAAATAAGTCATATGTTGATTTTGCTGTTTAATTGTTTATCATCTCAAAATGCTAATGCATTACACAGTTACATAGCGTGGTTATAAACCAACATGTCCATCAAGTTCAACCATTACAAAATAAGAAAGGCTAAAAATAACTAGGACTTTCAAGGTGCACAACATCATTTGTATAAAACTTTTATACTTTATTTCCTTCAATCGAAAAAAGATAATATCACATAAATCTAGGGCTGGTAGTACATTTTACATATTCTTTTCAATACAGACATTTGCAATACAATTCTATATACAGTCATGGCCAAAAATATTGACACCCCTGCATTTCTGTTAGATAATGCACAACTTCGCCCAGAAAATTGTTGCAATTACAAATGTTTAGGCATACTCGTGCTTATTTTTTTTATGTTTGCAGTGGTATGACACAAAAAACTGGAGAGGCAAAAAGACAAATCTGACACATTCCACGCACAATTAAAAAAATGGACTGGACAAAATTATTGGCACCCTCAATTTAATATTTGGTAGAACACCCCTTGTAAAAAAATAAGTGAAATCAATCGCCTCCTGTAAGCATCAATGAGTTTTTTACACCTCACTACTGAAATTTTGGACCACTCTTCTTTTGCCAACTTCTCCAGGTCTCTCAGATTGGAAGCGTTCATTTTCTCAACTTCTGTTTTAAGATCTCTTCACAGGTGCTCTATGTGATTTAGCTGTGGACTCATTGCTGGCCAGTTCAGTATTTTCCAGTGCTTTGTCTTAAACCCTTTCTAAGTGCTTTTTGACGTGTGCTTTGGGTCATTGTCCTGCTGTAAAACCCATGACCTTTGAAGGAGACCCAACTTTCTGACACTGGGTCCAACATTGCACCCCCCCAAATTTTTTGGTAGTCTTCAGATTTCATAATGCCATGCACACAGTCAAGACATCCAATGCCTGAAGCAGCAAAGCAACCCCAAAACATCAGTGAACCTCCACCATGTTTGACCATGTTTAAATAAAAAAACATAAAGAAAAAAGTGGTGAACCAACCGATCATATGCCATTAGGGGTTGACATTTGCCGAGCATGCAAAGCCCTCCTAGTACATCACTCATCTTTCTGAACTGTATATGGCACCAACAACAGTTCCAAAGGTACAGTTATCCCATCAGCAGCCTGTCCAGGGCCAATTGTGGTGGTGCAACATCTGGGGAGTTAAAGGAACACTAAAGGTTCGTTTTTTATTAGATCAATTGATTGCTGTAAGCTAGAGCATTTAAATATCACTTACCTCGTTTTTCCTTTTGACCTCCAAAATACAGTAATCCAGGTTTGAAAATGCCATTTCCTGTCTCTCCTCTTCTTGCTTTCCACCAGCATCTGAGCCGTTTTGCATGGTGGAAAGTAGAATGTGCTCACCCCCTCCCTATGACTACAGCCCTGCGTGAAGATGCTCTCTTATCCCTCACAGGCATGGAGGCTAAGCCTAATGGGAACTGTAGTTCCCATTAGGCCGTGATGTAGCAAGAATTAATGCGCACCGCAAACCTGGAAGTCAGTGAGAATAATGATAATAGTGACGGAGGTGAATAAAACAGCTCGATTTCAACAGGTATCAAACTAGTTATAATGCAAAACATTACTTTTTACTTTATCAGCTTCTCTCAGACTTTAATTTAAGAGGAAAATATTTTTGTCTTTACAACCCCTTTAAGCCAACTCTGCCAGATGTTGGTAAATTTTTTGGGGTGATTTTCTATGGCGATAAGTGCTTTTTTTCCCGAATGAGGATAGCATTGACCGTTTGTATCCACTACACTTCCTTTGGGGTACGTGCTGGGAGCCACAAATGGGCAATCAGCTTCCTGGCTAAATACAGAAGCCTTGTGAGGGCAATATGCACCAGGGGGAGGTACAAGTCTTCGTCCAGGCAACCCAGTAAACAGATCAACGGCTCTACCGCTAACTGATATTTATAAAAGTAAAGGAGGGCAACATAAATGGAGTATGATATTTATAGCATTTTTAACTGTCTTCGGCCACATGCAGCCCATGGGCCACAGGTTAGACACCACTGGCTAGATTATCTTTTGTGAATTTACAAATTCATCCATTACAAATGGGAAGTAAAAAAAGTTAGAAATCATTTATTTTCTGTACAGGTGATTAAAATGGAACAATGACATAGTAACATAGGTTTTCTACCTGTTGATACTGCCTGTGGATCTTTTATTCTTCCACTTCATTTTATAGGGTGACAACCTGTCTGCGTTGAAATCACACATTGCTGCATTGTCACCCTTTGAACTGAATACGTTTAGATTGACATGTGATTTTAAATGTGTTTTAAGGTAGCAATAATCAAATTAAAGCCTAATTCTTAACTTTCTAAGCAACAGTTAAGGTTTTTTTTTTGTTCCTTTTTCAAAAAGGTTTAAACCCTGTGAATAAGAGCTGACTGTTGCAAAGACCCCTGGCAGTGATATATGGTTTGTTTCATCCCCTGTAACTTTCACTTTTGCTGGACAGCTTGGTCTGAATGTAAATGTGGAAAAATATATATAAAGGCATGTAAAATGAAAAATGAATTCAAATACTGAATACTATTATTACATGTATTAACCATACACATTTACCAGAATACAATATTTTCTGCTATAGCAAGCCTTTAAATTACTAATAGCACTAAATCAAACAAAGTATTTTGTAATGATATTTTATGTTAAGCAGTGTCTTAACCCGCTGCAAGTCACCAGGGACTATTTCTGGAAATTAGAGACCGTTAGAATTCATAAATGTAGAACATTGTTGTTACAAGTGACGCAGACACTTTCCCTCCTTGATAGAGATTTGATAAATCAGCAGTAATTTTTTCTGGTTTTTCCAACACTGATGAAGGGGGATTGTGTGACCTCCCAAACACGTTGGAGGTCCTTTGCCATGCATGTTGTACCCAGTGGTACTATAAAGACTTTAGATTAAGATTTAAGATTAAGAATTTTAATTTGGTACTCTCTTTGACCTATCCCACTTGGATTTCTCAACTCGGGTGAATGTCCTCTGCTGGGGGATCTCAGTCTTTGTGGTGAGCTGCCAAATACAGGTTAATTGGGCTCAAGTAATAACTTTATACACTTTTTGATAACCTGTGAAAATCCACGTCCAGTGTCCATCGCACTTGCGGTGAAGTGTGGTGCGCTCTTAAGAGGGATCTGCATTTGGATTTGGATTTTAGAGGGCATTTATAAGGTGGTGAGGAGAAGTTGTATTGCCTCCTAACCTCTTGATTTA
Organism: Rana temporaria; assembly: GCF_905171775.1. NCBI lineage: Eukaryota > Metazoa > Chordata > Amphibia > Anura > Ranidae > Rana > Rana temporaria. The sequence continues at coordinate 448,341,200 of NC_053492.1, read as the reverse complement.
ACCCCTATTATATTGCACTACTACGCTGCAATTGCATGCATTGTATATGTGTGGGAGGTGCAAAATAATGCAGTGGCTGTAAACACTCAGGGCCAGATCCAGAGAGAGAGTACGCCGGCGTATCTATTATTACGCCGGCGTACTTCCAAATTACCCGCGTCGTATCTTTAGTTTGAATCCTCAAACCAAGATACGACGGCATCTGGGTTCGATCCGACAGGCGTACGGCTTCGTGCGCCTTCGGATCGTAGATGCAATACTTCGGCGTCCGCTGGGTGGAGTTCGCGTAGTTTTCTGTGTCGGGTATGCAAATGAGCTTTTTCCGATGATCCACAAAACATACGCGCGGCCGTCGCATTCTCTTACGTCGTCTCTAGTCGGCTTTTTCCGGCGTATAGTTAAAGCTGCTATTTTGCGGCGTATAGATAGACTTGCCATGTTAAGTATGGCCGTCGTTCCCGCGTCGAAATTTGAATTTTTTTAATATTTTGCGTAAGTTGTCCGTGAATAGGGATGGACGTAAGTCACGTCTAAGTTCAAAAAATGATGTCGTTGCGACGTCATTTCGCGCAAAGCACGACGGGAAATTTCGAAACGGAGCATGCGCAGTTTAATCGGCGCGGGGACGCGCTTCATTTAAATGAATTACGCCCCCTAATCGCCGATTTGAATTACGCCGCCAGAAATACACTACGCCACTGTAACTTACGGCGCAAAATCTTCCTGGATTCGACTTAAAGCCAGGTAAGATACGGCGGCTTAGCGTATCTCTGATACGCTGCGCCTATCCATTTCTATGTGGATCTGGCCCTCAGAGTCCAGTTGCAAAAATCGAACTTGTATTAACGTTAAAGTTCACAGCAAATGCGACGGGAAGGCATCCGACCAGGAATTTTCACAGAATGTACATAGTTACACAGTTTGTCAGGCTAAAAAAAAAGACACAAGTCCATCTAGTTCAACCAAAAAAAAAAATAATTAAATCCCATATAAACAATCCTTCCCCCACAGTTGATCCAGAGGAAGGTGAAAAACCCCAGCAGAGCATGATCCAATTTGCTACAGCAGGGGAAAAAATTCCTTCCTGCTCCCCGGAGAGGCAATCGGATTTTCCCTGGATCAGCTTTACCTATAAATGTCAGTACTCAGTTATATTCTGTACATTTAAGAAAGAATCCATTCCTTTCTTAAAGAAATCTACTGAGCTGGCCAGAACCACCTCTGGAGGGAGTCTATTCCACATTTTCACAGCTCTTATGCCCTGTACACACGATCGGATATCTGATGGAATCTAATCCGATGGATTTTTTCGTTGGATATCCGATGAAGCTGACTTTCATCGTGTCCAACGCGGTGATGTAAAACACTACGACATGCTGAGAAAAATGAAGTTCAATGCTTCGGAGCATGCGTAGACTTGATTCTGAGCATGCGTGGATTTTTCTCCGATGGAGTTCCACACAGACGATTGTTTTTCTTATCGGTTTTTTATCCATAGGAAAATTTTAAAACATGTTCTATTTTTTTTTCACCGATGGGAAAACAAACCGATGGGGTCCACACACGATCGGTTTGTTTGATAAAAATGGTCCATCGGTCCGTTTTCATCAGACAAACCGATCGTGTGTACAGGGCTTTACTGTGAAGACACTTTTCTGTATTTGGAGATTAAATCTTTTTTCCTGTAGACATAAAGAGTGCCCCCTTGTCCTCTGTGATAACCTTAACGTGAATAACTCCAAGTTCACTATATGGACCACTTATGTATTTATACATGTTGATAATATCCGCCCTTAATCTCCTCTTCTCAAGAGAGAATAAGTTCTGTTCCTGTAATCTTTCCTCATAGCTGAGCTCCTCCATGCCTCTTATCAGTTTGGCTGCCCTTCTCTGCACTTTCTCCAGTTCCCCGATATCCTTTTTGAGAACTGGTGCCCAAAACTGAACTGCATATTCCATATGAGGTCTTACTAATGATTTGTACAGGGGAAAAATTATATCTCTCTCTCTGGAGTCCATACCTCTTTTAATACAAGAAAGGACAAATCACTTTGGAAACCGCAGCTTGGCATTGCATGCTATTATTGAGCTTATGATCTACCAAAACCCCCAGATCCTTCTCCATGATGGTTTCCCCCTAGTTGTACTTCCCCTAGTATGTATGATGCATGCATATTCTTAGCCTCTAAGTGCATAACTTTACATTTATCAACATTAAACCTCATTTGCCACTTAGTTGCCCAATTAGACAGAGCATTGAGGTCGGCTTGTAAATTGGAGACATCCTGTAAGGACGTTATTCCACTGCATAGCTTATTGTCATCTGCAAAGACTGAAATGGTACTTTTAATACCAGACCCTATATTATTTATATAGATATTAAAAAGTAAGGGTCCCAACACTGAATCTTGGGGTACACCACTGATAACCTTACCATTCAGAGTAATAGTCATTAACCACTACTCTCTCAATTAGTTTTTTTAGACAGTTTTCTATCCATTTACAAATTGATCTTACCAAGCCTGTAGACTTTACCTTACACATTAGTCATGTGTGTGTCGAACTGTTTCAAACGCTTTTTCAAAATCCAAGTATACCACATCCACCAGGGTTTTACTTACCTCCTCATAAAAAGAAATCAGGTTTGTTTTCACAACTTCTGTCTTTCATCCATGCCGTCTGTTACTTAAAATATTTTTTCCAGCAAGAACTCATCTATCTGGCATCACTACTGTGGGTGCCCGGCTGTGGCTTCACAGCTGGGCACTCACTGCGCATATGTGCAATCATCTGGGACCTGTGACGTGTTCCAGATGATTGCCGAGAAGGGGGGGGGGAGGTGAATTTCCTTCCAGTGCCGCGGTGCTCCAGGAGGAAGTGGGAGCTGGAACCCTCTAAAAAGAAAGTTTCCGCTACCCCCCAAAAAAATTACATGCCAAATGTGGCATATCAGGGGGTCACCTTCCCTTCTAATGGAAGTTTAAATCTAAAAAAATTAGAAACAGTGATGTGTAGCAGAGCAGCGTCTGTCTGACAGCATCTGTCTTGAGAAAAGGAATGCAGCCTGACCGATCTGTGTCCAAATGGGGAGGCCTCCAGGAAGGATAGCGGGTCCCTATCATTTCTCTACTTGTCTGGAACCTCTTACTACTGCTATTCACTGTCCCTGACTGACGGGTGACCTATCCCTACACCACCCACATGCAAAATGGGTGCCAGGCCCGGGAGAGAGTTTTAAATAGACTTTTCCTGTCCCAAGACGGGAGTTACATGGGTTGGCAGCATCCAACTGGATAGCTTCTTCAGAGACCCAGGAAACCATAGAGGAACCATGTTCCTCTTGACTTGCCCTCCAACTGCAATGCTGCTGTGGTTGAGCGTCACCAGCAGTGGGGAAAGTAGACTGCACCCGCCTTCACAAGGTATGGCACAGCCCCATTAAGTTCAATGAGTGAACACCCTCCTGTCAGGCCCTGTTTCAAGCCACATTCCTGTCTGAATAATGTGTCCAGGTTTCAGGCGATCTGAAATCTGGACCCATGATTTAAAACCCAGACTGTCTGGGTGAAACCCAGACAAGTGGCAACCCTAGAAGTACAGCCAAACAAGCTTTGGCTGTACTTCTCCTTTAAAACCGTGGCTCAGCCAACTGTTTTTCCACCTCGACTGTCCATCGGAAAGATACCTATCGCTATCTCTTGGACATTTTTTCTAGTTGGAGATCTCTGTCATATATTCTACCTCTGCCAAGCCTTGTGTAGGTCAACAATCTTGTCCTTGACATCCTTGGACAGCTCTTTGGTCTTGGCCATGGCGGAGAGATTTGAATCTAATTGATTGATTGATTGCTTCTGTGGACAGGTGTCTTTTATACAGGTAACAAAACGAGATTAGGAGCACTCCTTTTAAGAGAGTGCCCCTAATCTCAGCTTGTTACCTGTATAGAAGACACCTGGGAGCCAGCAATCTTGCTGATTGATAGGGGATCAAATATGTATTTCACTCATTAAAATGCAAATCAATTTATAACTTTTTTGAAATATGTTTTTCTGGATATTTTTGTTGTTATTCTATCTATCACTGTTAAAGTTGTTGTAAACCTTAAGGCCGGGTACACATGGGCAAACATGTACGATGAAACCGGTCCGTCGGACCGTTTTCACCGTACATGTCTGCCCGGGGACTTCTGTACGATGGCTGTACTAACCATCGTACAGAAGTCCGCGTGTAAACAATACGCGGGGCGTGTCCGCGCCGTCGCCGCGACGATGACGCGGCGACGTGGGCGGGCCTGCCTTTTAAATGCTTCCACGCATGCGTCGAAGTCATTCGACACATGCGAGGGACGGCGGGCGCTCGGACATGTACGGTACGTCTGTACAGACGACCATACATGTCCGAGCGGGCAGGATTCCAGCGGACGGTTTTAAAACAAGTCCAGGAATATTTGCCCGCTGGGAAAAGGCCCGGCGGGCAAATGTTTGCTGGAATTCTGCCCGCTCGCGCCTACACACGACCGAACATGTATGCTGAAACTGGTCCGCGGACCAGTTTCAGCATACATGTTTGGTCGTGTGTATGGGGCCTTACAGATCACTTTTGACTACAGGTAAGCCTATAATAAGGCTTACCTGTAGCTACCTCGAGTTTCTCCTAAACCTGCACGATTTTGGAGACATCCCCTGTATCAGCATGTGCCAACATCATTGTTGCCTAAGTTAGTATGCCGTTACTGGCGTCTCCCGTGCTTATGCGCAGGAGTGATGCCATGGTGGCTCCAGCCAATCACAACGCCAGAGCTCACGGTACCCGGAAGTAACTCCGGGAACGATGTTGCCGGCCAGAGCTGTGTACTACGGGGGCTTCGATCTAAGGTGAGTATTTTATAATGAGTTAGTATGCTATGCATACTAGCTTACTATACCTTTGTCTTGCAGGTGTTGTTTTATTTTATTTTTTTGTGGGTTTACAATCACTTTAAATAAATCTACCATTAAAATTATAAACGGATTATTTCTTTGTCAGCGGGCAAACGTACAAAATCAGCAGGGGATCAAATACATTTTTCCCTCACTGTAAAAAGGTGAGAACCTTCCAGATTGCCCCAGTTCTTTGTCTGTAAAAAAAGCCACCTAATTCCTACTTATTTCTGCGTCCGAATTAATATTCCACAGTACACATAAATAAAACAGTGTTTTTTTTTTCTTCTTCTTCTTCCTTTCCTCCAAACTCTACAATTATCATGTTAAAATGCAAAAGGCTCTCCAGAGCCTCATCCCGGTAATGATTTTATTTTACATATTGATAATAGCGCCAAAGCAAGGGACATTTCACTTCCTGAATACGATTACCATTTTAAAATTGTATTCATAGAAAACATATATTCTTCTCTAAATTAAACAAGGAGCTCCGATAACTTACATCCACAGACTAATGAATCTCATTTGCTACTTTGCAATTCCCCGGAGTTATCTGTGTCACACAGCACTCACCGCAGAAGTCGTGCTTGTCCTGGGAAAAGACATTGAAAAAAAAAAGTGCCCGTAGCTAGCCGACAAGGTAAAGAGAAGCGCATGAAATATTCATCATCGCTATACTTCAAGTTGCCTGGATATTTTAATTCCAATAGGAAGAACCCTATGTCAGCTGGAACTATAATTAAACTGATATGGCATTCAGAATTGCTTCAGAATCCCCAGCCTTGTCATATAGTTCTTTTCCCCTCCATCTTTAAACTATATGAAAATCAATTATCTCAACACACCAGCTGTAAGGAGAGTATGCCAACCACTTACTCCTGAAGTGAATAAATTATTTGAAATTCATTACTGATCTGAACGACTCTCCAAGACTTAAAGCACCAGTCCATTTACCCTCGCCAGATCCGAGCTGAATTTTAACAAGGATCGCTATCTGATACGAGGCCTCAAGTAGAACAACATGCAAACTAGTTGGCACTCGGGAGGCCGAGGGGAGGGGGGGATGGGGAGGGGTTTTGATGCGATGGGATATGAAGTGCTGACTGACAAATGCCGTGAATTAATAGATCTTTACATTTAATGACAAAATTGTTTGTGATTTGCCCCAGCATGACATAGCTAGAGTGAAAGGAAGACATTTGAGACTGAAAATACCATTTGTGTGTCAAGGATGTTAGCAAGCCAGACTGGTGATAGGCACCGGTGTCTACAGGATTTGAAACAGAGTTGATGCGATGTCATTTTGGCTCTACTGTAATCTGGTTATCTCTTGCCAAGACTTCATGTACGATTAGTCAGTTTTTAGAGGACAGCCAACCTTATCAGCTACACTGGGTGACATTTCTGTCAAGTCGAGAAATGCGCTTGTGAAATTTAAGATGAGGTGTCACATCTTCATATCAAAACCCATTGTGCCACCACCTACCATCCTGAAGTCTCCTTCTAAAAACATTAATGAAAAGAAAAATGAAATTTCCGCAAGATTTGACCTTGAAATGCGCGTTTCCATTTTTTTTTTCATTCTGCAACTAAAACAGCTTCCCGGCTTATGAACTGTTTCAACGTGTATATGTGGCATCATGATGAAAGATTTCTGTAATAGATGGATCACAGTTTCCTGTCATTTGAAGCAATCTTTTCATTCCTTTTTGTTGTATTGGATCGCTTTGAATGCTGATGGTTTGAACTCTGCCATAAATCAGTTGCAATGCAGCATTTCTCCATGAAAGGGCATAAGAGGCATGAGAGAATGTATACTAAAGTTATGCTTTATTTTGTGCAAGAGTGCTTGATACTGTAATCTTATTTTTGAAATAAATATTCTATGACATCAGTGTGTGAGGTTAAATGTACATATCTATCTATAATATAAACACAGACGCACAATGTTAGCAATAAATCCATAAATGCAGCTAACAATGGTATCATGAACCTGAAATACAGCCAATCCAAAGATGATATACACTCAAAGTCGGTTCACACTGGGGCGGCACGACTTCAGGGGCAACTCGGCAAGGCGTCCTGAAGACGACTTCAGAGGCGACTTGCAAAATTACTTCTGTATAGAAGTCAATGCAAGTCGCCCCTAGTCGCCCCCGAAGTCGTACAAGAACCTTTTTCTAAGTCGAAGCTCCTATTAGAACGGTTCTATTGACTACAATGGGACGCGACTTGTCAGGTGGCTGAGTCGCCTGATGAGTCGCCCCAGTGTGAGCCGGCTCTTACGGGCAAAAATATTGTCACCCCTGAATTTCTGTCAGATAATGCGCCACTTCGCCCAGAAAATTGTTACAATTAAAAATGTTTAGCCATTGTCATGTTTACTTCTTTTGTTTGTATTGGTATGACACAAATAAGTGGAGAAACAAAAAAACAAATCTAATGTCCCGTACACACGAGCGGTTTTCCCGGAAAAAAAAAAAAACAATGGTTTTCCCGACGTAATTCCTCTCAAGCCTGTCCTGCATATACACGGTCACACAAAAGTCCAGTGAACTTTTGACTGACAAGAACATGGTGATGTAAAAGACTACGACGAGTCGACAAAATGAAGTTCTATGCTTCCGAGCATGTGTCGAATTGTTTTCGAGCATGCATGTTTTTTTTCCGGTTGGAAAGGCATACAGACGAATGGTTTTCCCGCTAGGATTTTTTCCTGACTAGAAAAAAGAGATCCTGCTCTCTTTTTTCCCGGCAGTTTTCCTGTGTGAAAAAGTCAGATGGAGCATACACACGGTCGGGATTCCCAAAGGAAAGGCTCTCATCGCAGTTTTTCCGACGGGAAATCCGGCCGTGTGTACGGGGCATGACACTTTTCACTCAAAACTCAACAAATGGACTGGACAAAATTATTGGAACCGTCTCAAAATTGTAAGAAATAATTACAGCCCAAGTTTGTGATGCTCCTGTAATTTGTAATTAAACTCACCTATATCAATTAACAGGTGCTGGAAATATAGAAATCACACCGGTAACCAGTTAAAATGGTGAAGAATTGACTCGACCTTTCTGTTGTGTGTTTCTGTGTGCCACGAGGAGCATGGAGAAAAGAAAGAGCAGCAAACAATTGTCTGAGGATTTGAGAACAAAAATTGTGGAAAAGCATGGACAATCTCAGTCCACCTCCAGAGATCTTAACCACTTAAGGACCGAGCCACTTTTTTAGATGTGGTGTTTATAAGTTAAAACATTTTTTTTTTGCTAGAAAATTACTTAGAACTCCCAAACATTATAATTTTTTTTTAACACCCTAGAGAATCAATAGGCGGTCATTGCAATAAATTTTGTCACACCATATTTTGGGCAGCGGTCTTACAAGCTCACTTTTTTGGGAATTTTTTTTTTTAATTAAAAAATAAGATAACAGTAAAGCTAGCCCAAATGTATTTTTTTATAAACTGATACCCAACATGTCACGCTTCAAAATTGCGCCCGCTCGTGGAATAGCGACAAACCTTTACCCTTAAAAATCTCCATAGGCGACGTTTAAAAAATTCTACAGGTTGCATCTTTTGAGTTACAGAGAAGGTCTAGGGCTGGAATTATTGCTCCTGCTCTAACAATCACGGTGATACCTCACATGTGTGGTTTGAACACAGTTTTCACATGCGGCCGCTTCTACGCATGAGCTCATCAGGACGGGGCACTTTAAAACATTTTTTTTTTGTTTTCTTATTTATTTTACTTTATTTTATTTTTAGACAGTTTTTTTGAAAAAACGATTACAAGGATAGTAAACATCCCTTGTAATAGAAAAAGGCATGACTGGTCCTCTTAAATATGAGATCTGGGGTCAAAAAGACCTCAGATCTCATATTTAAACAAAAATGCAATAAAAAAAATTGTCATTTGAAAAAATTTCAAAAAAATGGCCCTTTAAGAGCTATAAGCGAAAGTGACGTTTTGATGTTGCTTTCCGCCCTGCTATGGTATGGAGATGGGTGGGGGCCATCTTGCCCACACTCATATCCATACCAAGCAACAAGAAGGACACGTTCGCCTCCGCTGCTACTGATGGCTACGGCAAGCGGTGGTGGACACGGGAGAGTGTTGGGGGGGCCCCCCTCCCGCCGACGATAATGGTGATCTCGCTGCGAATCCGCCGCAGAGACCACCATTATCTGAAACCGGACCGCTGCCTGAAGAGATTGATACCTGGGTTATGGCAGCAGCTGCTGCCATAACCGAGATATCCCTCTTTAACCACTTAAGCCCCGGACCAATATGCTGGCTAAAGACCCAAGGGGTTTTTACAGTTCGGGACTGCGTCGCTTTAACAGACAATTGCGCGGTCGTGCGACGTGGCTCCCAAACAAAATTGGAGTCCTTTTTTCCCCACAAATAGAGCTTTCTTTTGGTGGTATTTGATCACCTCTGCGGTTTTTATTTTTTGCGCTATAAACAAAAATAGAGCGACAATTTAAAAAAAAATGCAATATTTTTTACTTTTTGCTGTAATAAATATCCCCCAAAAACATATATAAATTTATTTTTTTCCTCAGTTTAGGCCGATACGTATTCTTCTACCTATTTTTGGTAAAAAAAATCACAATAATCGTTTATCGGTTGGTTTGCGCAAAATTTATAGCGTTTACAAAATAGGGGATAGTTTTTTTGCATTTTTATTATTATTTTTTTTTTTACTAGTAATGGCGGTGATCAGCGATTTTTTTCGTGACTGCGACATTATGGCGGACACTTCGGACAATTTTGACACATTTTTGGGACCATTGTCATTTTCACAGCAAAAAATGCATTTAAATTGCATTCTTTATTGTGAAAATGACAGTTGCAGTTTGGGAGTTAAACACAGGGGGCGCTGTAACATTTAGGGATCACCTAGTGTGTGTTTACTAGTGTAGGGGGGTGTGGCTGTAGGACTGACACCATCGATCGAGTCTTCCCTATAAAAGGGATCACTCGATCGATGCGCCGCCACAGTGAAGCCGTGTTTACACATGGCTCTTCCCGTTCTTCAGCTCCGGGGAGCGATCGCGACGGAGCGGCTAAAAACAAATAGCCGCGCCGTCGTCCTGGATCGCTCCCCGAGCGGACCCGACCTCCGCATGTACCGGGGGGGTCCCGATCGGACCCCCCACCCATGTCTAGCAGAGGACGTACAGGTACATGATTGTGCCTGTCCGTGCCATTCTGCCGACGTAAATGTACATGAGGAGGTCGGGAACTGGTTAAAGAGCCAACGTATATAGTCCGGAAGTGGTTGATGTTCCTGTTTCCACTGTAAGCAACATTGTCAAGAAATTTACAGCCCATGGCACTGTAGCTAATTTCCATTGATGTGGACGAAAGACAAAAATGTATCAAAGATTGCAATGACGGATTGTTCGAGTGGTGGATAAAGAACCTTGATCAATTTCCAGACAAATTCAAGCTGACCTTCAGGAACATGGTATAACTTTGTCAGCTTGCACTATACGTCGCCATGAATGAAAAGGGACACTATGGTAGGAGACCCAAGAGGACCACACTGCTGACATAGAAACATAAAAAAGCCAGATAGGAGTTAGCCAAAACTTACCTGAGGAAGCCAAAATCCTTTTGGGAAAATGTGCTGTGGACAGATGAAACTAAATTACAGCTTTTTAGTTAAGCCCATCACTCTACTGTTTTCAGAAAAAGAAATGAGGCCTTTAAAAAAAATAATACAGTCCCTACATCAAACATGGTGGAGGTTCACGGATGTTTTGGGGTTGTTTTGCTGCTTCAGGCACTGTTCAGGCACTGGATGTCTTGACCGTGTGCATGGCATTCTGAGATCTGAAGACTAGCGAAAAATTCTTGGGTGCAATGTAGGGCCCAGTGTCAGAAAGTTGGGTCTTCGTCATGGGTCATGGGTCTTACAACAGGACAATGACCCAAAGCACATGTCAAAAAGCACCCAGAAATGGTTTAAGACAAAGCACTGGAAAGTACTGAACTGGCTAGAAATTAGTCCAGATCTAAACCCCATAGAGCACCTGTGGAGAGGTCTCAAAACAGCATTTGGGAAAAGGAACCCTCCCAATCTGAGAGACCTTGGGCAGTTGGCAAAAGAAGGGTGGTCCAAAATGCCAGTAAAGGTGTAAGAAAAAGCAATTTATTTCAGTTATTTTTTCTAAGGGGTGTGTTACCAAATATTAAATTGAGGGTGCCAATCATTTTGTCTAGTCTAGTCATTTTGTCTAGTTTTTTTTTTGGATTTTGGATTTTGGTTTTGCGTGGAATGTATCAGAGCTTTATGTTGCTCCACTTTTTTGTGTCATACCAATACAAAAAAAAAGAAATAAGCATGGGAACGCCTAAACATTTGTAGTTGCAACAATTTTCTGGGGATTGCATTATCTGACAGAAATGCAGGGATGCCAACATTTTTGGCCATGACTGTATATACTGTAAAAAAATGTTATGGATACCCAGTGAAAAAGTGAACTGTGAAATCATGGCACACAGAAAAGTGTACAAGAGTAATGGACCAGCCTCCCAAGAAGAAGGGACTCAACCCTTGTTCAACAGGGCCCAAGGCTCCTGACAGGGACAAGGCACTCTATGGTCTACCTAGGTGAAAACCAGGCCAACCCAGCTCATTAGACACCTGCCAAAGCTGGTCCTTCAGGTACTTGGGGAGGGCAGTGCTAGATTTAGGCCTTGGGGGGGCCGAGGCAGTTTATGTTTGGGGGGCCCGAGGCACTTCAAGTTTGTGGGACCCAATTTTTTTTCTTAATTTTATTGACTGTAAGATTACACATTACACAGATGATTGGAACTGGCAAATCATACAGAATTGTTAGCCCCTGACTCACAGCATGTAGGTTTGTAGCTTGGAGGAGTAATAGAGCAATTGGGCCTAGGCCCAAGGAAAAGTGACAATCCTCTGCTGGGGGACTCTTAAAAGAACATTTGGGAAGATGGCTGGACCTAAGAAATTTGGGTTGGTAGCATTACTGTGTTCTGCACTGTAAACATGAAGATGTGAAATCGACCCAGTGTGCCCCTAACCCATCAGAAGTAGTGACTCTTACCAAACTTCACCATTCATATAAATGCACCTTGGCTGCTTGGAGTGGGTGGTTAAAAAAACTTTAATTCCCTCTGGGATCCCTGATCTACTTGGATTGCTAAATGATTCTGTAGAACATATAGGGGTTGATTTACTAAAACTGGAGAATGCAAAATCTGATGCAGCTGTGCATGGTAGCCAATCAGCTTCTAACTTCAGATTGCTCAGTTAAGCTTTGACAACAAATCTGGAAGCTGATTGGTTTCTATGCAAACCAGATTTTGCACTCTCCAGTATTAGTAAAAGTATTAGTAAAAGTTACATTTTGGTCTCATCTGACCAGAGCACCTTCTTCTACATGTTTGCTGTGTCCCCCACGTGGCTTCTCGCAAACTACAAAGGGGACTTCTTATAGCTTTCTTTCAACAATGGCTTTCTTCTTGCCACTCTTCCATAAAGGGCAGATTTGCGGAGAGCACGACTAATAGTTGTCCTGTGGACAGATTTTCCCACCTGAGCTGTGGATCTCTGCAGATCCTCCAGAAATACCATGGGCCTCTTGGCTTCTTCTCTGATTAATGTTCTCCTTGCCCGGCCTGTCAGTTTAGGTGGACGGCCATGCCTTGGTAGGTTTGCAATTGTGCCATACTCTTTCCATTTTCGGATGATGGATTGAACAGAGCTCCGTGAGATGTTCAAAGCTTGGGATATTTTTTTATAACCTAACCCTGCTTTACACTTCTCCACAACTTTATCCCTGATACATTTTTGGTTGTAACATGACAAAATGAGGAAAATTTCAAGGGGCATGAATGCTTTTTCAAGGCACTGTATCATCCGGGTAGAATTTAAAGTATAACTCAAGGCAGAATTGTTTTTTTTTTTTTTTTGGATACAGTTGAGAGAGAACCTGTCAGGTTTAAATCACTGACCGTGTCCCTGTTAGGGAGATTCACCCTCTCTATTTCTCCTGTACCATTATAACCTAGAGTAAAACTGAAATTTGGGGTTCCACAACAAAAAACAGGTATTGCTCAAGGCTCCACCAGGTCCACTTGCAATAGGCTAGTAGGGAAAAGAAGTCCTAAAAGTCGCACATCACAGCAAAACTCTGTAAAGAGGTTTATGACAGCCATAGCCCAGGCTCCAACCAGGCCACATCCCCCATGCGTTTCACTACCCCCCGTAGCCTAATCATGAGGAACCCCTTAATCATTGATCCCTATGATTAAGCTCCGGTGCAGAGTAAAGCACATTCGGGGCATGGCCTGTTTGGAGCCTGGACTAAGCCTGTCATACAATTCCTTACAGTATTTTGCTGTGATGTGCGACTTTTAAGATTTTCCTTTCCCTACCTAAAATTTTGGGTGTTTCGCCAAACAAGGAATAGAGGGAAAATCTTCCAAAGGCCACACTAGTTCTGGTGACCCTGGTGACAATTTTGGAGGGATTTCCTCTCACTTGCTGTTTTGGCTATGAGGCAGGAAATGAATGGAAATCTTCCCAAAGGGACACAGACGGCAAAAAAAAGACAGGGGTTATAACCCTCCCTTACTTTATCCAAAATTAAAACTAACGTTTTGCCTTTAGTTCTACTTTAATATGTAATTATTTGAGGGCAGTATATGCAATTATGTTCTAAAATGTGTTCAATGGTCTCCTGAACAATACCAGCAATAGGAAAAAGGTGGCCTGGTCTGATGAATCATGTTTTCTTTTACACCATGTGGATGGCCGGGTGCGTCACTAACTTGGGGGAAAGATGGCACCAGGAGGCAGTTTTGGAAGAAGGCAAGCCGGTGGAAGTAGTATGATGCTTTGTGCAATTTTCTGATAGGAAACCTTAGGTTCTGCCATTCATGTGGATGTTAATTGACAAACTAGCTAAACATTATTGCTGACCAAGTCCACCCCTTCATAAAAACGGTATTCCCTGATGGAAGTGAAAGAGAATGTGCATGACCACACTGCAAAAATGGTTTCAGAATGGTTTGAAGTACACAACAACAAGTTTGAGGTATTGACCTGGCCTCCAAATTTTCCAGGTCTCAATCAATTGAGGATCTGTAGGATGTGCTGGAAAAGCAGGTATGATCCAAAGGAATCCAAGGGGACTCCAACTCTCAACTCACAGATCTTAAAAGATCTGCTACTGAGGGCTCAGTGCCAGATATCACAGAATATCTTCAGAGGTCTAGTGGAGTTCATGTCTTGATGGGTTAGGGCTGTTTTGGTGGAAAAAGGGGGGCCTACTTAATATTAGGTGGGTGGTTATACAATTATGGCTGATTAGAGTAATTCAGTAACTTCCTTATTAAAACCCTAATTACAATATTGCCTTTATGGATCTAGAAATTTTAAAAATATACATTATTGCTGAATTGGATATTCTTAAAAAATAGAAAAAAAAAATCTATTATATCTATTATAGTCGGCAATAAATCTGTTTAACTGTTTTGTTTTGCAACTATTGCAACAGTACTCTGCTTTTCTACAGGACTTGTCAAAATTCATAGCTGCATAGTCCAGTAATTTGCTCCCGCCTCTTCTAGAATTTTGGTTAATAGATGCTTGGGGACGCAGTGTTTCAATGCTGAGTCTGATCTCATAATTATAGTAATCGAATACTAAAGGCAGACTTTCCCACTTGTTTAGAAATATTTCGGCCAGCCGTCTTTGGTCTTTATATTTTTATCCTAATAAAACTGGGGTTTCAAATTAAAAATCCAAATACTCCACACAAATACTCCACACACGTGTTTGCACATCACCATTGGCTGACCTTGTACCCAAACCGGAAAATACAATATCAAAATTTCTCTTGGCCATGAAAGCGTTAAACCTTCAAGTCTCCTAGGGATTACCCCTAATGTATGAGTGCAAAAAGGCAAGTCTGCAGATATGTGAATCTGAGGTCATCAACTTGTTTAGAATGAATAAAACTTGTTCGACTTTAAGAGGTTGGGATTAGCAGTGTGCTTTTTTTTAACAGCTATTACTTAACATTTTTCAGGTAGTCCATAAAGCTGAAGTCCTTACTTATACATGTCAATCACCTAATCACTTTCACTGAGTTTCCTTCCCTTGGGCAGTGAGGTCATCCGGAGTGACATAAAGGTGCACAAACATCTTTTAAATATAAGAGCTCTTGTTTTTGTTAATATGCATATTTTTGGTATAAATACTGATAATATATTCATGCAGGTTGTTTATTGAATGCTTTATGGATAGTATTAAGCATAATTATATAATTGGTTTTAAAATAATATTAAATTAGGCTAAAAACAGGGTACATTGGGCAGTGCCGGGACAAGGTCACCTAGAGCCCAAGGTGAACATGCCAAACTGCGCCCCCCCCCCCCCCAAGATTTGTGAGCGTTATGTGTTAGCAAAAATTCCCCCCAAAAAATGTAATATGAATCTGCATGCTTACCCCCTAAGCATAAATCCCCCCTCCTCCCATGAAAAACCCACCCCCCTGCTGCAATCCCCCCTCCCAGCACAAATATTTGCCTCTCATCCCTCAGCCCCCCAATGCAAATGCACCCTCCTAAAAAAAAAAGATCACCCCTTCTAGCACAAATCTCCTACCCCTTAAATTGTCTCTCCAAGTACACATGCCCCCCCCCACTCTGAATCCCCCCTCCCAGCACAAATCCCCCCCAATTTCCCTTCCTATCACAAATACCCCCTAATCATCCCCCCCCAAAAAAAAAGAATCTCCCCCCACCATATCACATTTTCTAACACAAACTCCTGCTAATCCCCCCTATTTGCAGAAATCCTCTTCTCACATGCCCCATCCCAACACAAATCCCCCTAAATCACCACTCCCAGCACTTCCACCCAAATTTTCCCTCCTAGAACTTTTCTTACCCCCTGCCACCCCCCAAATTCCCTCTCCCAAAACAAATCCCCTACTTCCCAATCTGCTCCCACCTCACATGTTACCAGAGTGCCCAGGGAAGCTACCCCCTTCTGCCCACCCCTTGTCCCGGCCCTGACATTGGGTTTTACTTAAATGAAAAATGAACTGCAAAATTACAGGACACTCTTCCTACATTTCATAAAATCTCAGATCCATTGATATCACATTTCTTAAACTACTTTCACACTGAAGCAGTTTTCAGGCGTTTTAGTACTAGAAATATCCTCTGAAAGCACCTCCCATTCATTGCAGTGTGTCTTTTCACACTGAGGCGGTGCGCGTTTGCAGAACGTTACGAAAAGTCCTGCAAGCACCATCTTTGGGGTGGGTTGGAAGTGCTGTTTTTGTGCTACCAAAATGCCATTGCACTGAATAGGCAGAGCTTCCAAAGGGCCTGAAAAGCACCGCACGACCTAGTGTTATTTTCCAGGAGAGCTGCAATATAAGCCCTACCCCGAAAATAAGACCTAGTTTAAAATGCTTGTAAAATCCTATAATCCACTTTATTACAGTATTATACAATGCACAATGTATGTGTTTCTTTAATATAATTGTGGGGAAGAGAGCTCCGGAGGGTCACAGAAGCGCAGAGCGGCGCTATAAAAAAAGGTATTTGGCACAGTTATATTACAGAAACACACACATTGTACATTATATACTACTGTAATAGAGTGGATTATTAGAATTTTACAAGCATTTTAACTTGGTTCATACTGGGGTTTCCTGGCAGACAGGGAGGGAGAAGGGGAGAGAAGACGGCACATTACATGGTAAGACCTACCCTGAAAATAAGCCCTACTGTGTCTTTTGTTGCCAAAATTTATATAAAACCCAGGCTTATTTTCGGGGGAAACACGGTAGCTTTTACCATCGTATGCTGGATTTCTGATACACTCACTGGGGTCAATTCCCTAAAGTTACCACATGAGATATGAAGTTCATGTGACCAATTTTTGGAAAATATCGCATGAGATAATAAGTGAGTCAATTCATCAAAGTAAAATATCAAATGTGAGATTAATACCGCAAAAAAAAAGAGAGAGATAAATCATTAAAGTAAATTCCCTAAAGAACACACACATTTATTATTTATCACCTGCCAGGAGGCAGTTGGTATTTTAGCAAAGTTTAAAATAAAAATAAGGGGAACTCTGCACTGTCCGGTAAATTAAAAGTATACAATATATACTACACTGTGAGACTTTCATCCGTGTCTCCTGTGGAGTAATTTTTTACATTCTAGCCCCTTCCTGGGGGTTTTTTTGTTGTTTTTTGCCATTAGCAGAACCAATCTGGTGTTTTCAAAGTGTTTTTTGTCCGTCATGTAAAAAGGGGTCAAACAGCTCAGCTGAGTGGCCAGCTTCACACTGAGCGCTCGTGGTGGAAGATCTAGAAGTTTTTTTTTCTTTTATCTCAGAGCATTCCGTTTTGGTGTTGGGATTTACGGGAATGACGGCCATACTTAACATTGGTATGCCGCAGTTATGCCTCATATAGCAGGGGCAACATTACGCCGGGAAAAGCCTAAAGTAAATGGCGTATCTTTTAGCTGCGTCGGCCGCGCGTACGTTCAGGAATTTGCGTATCTAGCTAATTTACATATTTTGACGCGTAAATCAGCTTACACACCCCTAGCGGCCAGCGTAAAAATGCAGTTAGGCTCCGACGGCGTAAGAGACTTACGCCAGTTGGATGTAATAGAAATCTATGCGTAACTGATTCTAAGAATCAGGTGCATAGATACGACGGCTCGGATTTGAACTTACGATGGCGTACATGGCGCTACGCCGTCGTAAGTCCTCTGAGAATCCGGGCCTAAATGCTTGCTTATTTTTTCATTAATGTGCACATTTAAGTTTGATGCAGTGTTTTTCTTTGTGCTAGTTTTACACATGAACATGTATAGCGCATTATTCTTTACTTTATAATTTTATACAATATGTAAGTGAGAAATTTTTTGCCCTGAGCTCAGGAATTAAAATAAATTGTAACATTTCACCAAAGGGAGATTGTTCTGTGAATGAAAGCATGCTAGAATGTCTCATAATATTTCGGTGTGCATTTATATCTTCCTCTGATGCACTGTTAGCATGTAAAAGAAAAATTGTGAAAAAAACAACGCAAAAAAAAATGCTAAATTTAAGTGATAAATACTGCAAAACATAAATATTTAAATAACGCATGTTTTTTTTGTGAATTTACTAAGTTTGCGATAAATACCCCATGCATTAGTTAAACTCAGAAATAGTATGGCAGTTATTTTAACATAAAGAAACATAATGCTTCAACCATTTCACAGACACTCATGCGTGTCTGTGAAATGATGAGGGTACACTTGAGAAAGGAGTGCGCATGCTCCATACGGGCCTCACGCATGCTCTGAAACGTGCTGTGTTTCCCCTAATCTCGCTGACGTCACACGCCGTTCCACGAGCAGACTGTTACCCTATCCACTGAAGGAATCCGCCGGCTTCCTCTCTGGCTCCTTGCAGCTTTCATAGCCTGGACTTGGGACTGCTTTGGACACGCTCTAGACACCGGCAAAACCATAATGAGATGTTAACCTCCTACGAGCACATCTGTTCTTACCTATATGTAAGTGTTGGATAATTTTATTGTATTATGCATTAAACATTGCACTCAGAGGCGCTTTTCTGTGCTTTTTTCCACAGGATGATAACAGGTGCATTGGTTAGATGTGTTTAACGTGAAAAATTAATTTTTTTAAATTGGTCATTAAAAACAATTGTGTGTAGACCCTAGAGCATTTTTCTCAACGTGAAAAATGGCCATTAAAAATTTAGAACATGCTCTAATTTTTCTCATTGTTTTTCACGTTGTTGTTTTTCACGTCGTGAAAAATGGTCGTGTGTAGGCTTTAACGACGGAAAAAAAACGCGCATGCTCAGAAGCAAGTTAAGAGATGGGAGCACTCGTTCTGGTAAAACTAGCATTTGCAATGGAGATAGAAACATTTGTCACGCTGTAACAGACTGAAAAGCACGAAGACTCAAATGCGCGAATCGTCTCTCACCAAACTTTTACTAACACGAAATCAGCAAAAGCAGCCCAAAGGGTGGCACCATCCGAATGGAACTTCCCCTTTATAGTGCTGTTGTACGTGTTGTATGTCACCGCACATTTTTTTCATGATCGTGTGGAGGCAAGGCAGGCTTGACAAGAATCACGTTGAGAAAAACTTTGTTTTTCTAGGACATTAAAAATGGTCGTGTGAACACGGCTTTATATTGTAGTTATTTATTACCTTTAATTACCATTAATGAATAAGCACAATGTAAATGTGTGAAACACGTCTAACTGATGCACCTGTTATCATCCTGTGATGTTATATCCTGTTTTTATGGAAGAACATTAAAGGTGCTTTTTTTACTCCAGTGTGCAGCCACCAATTTCTTCCCTCAGGTTCCTATTAAAGCAAAATAAAAGGGGGAAAAACTGAGGTGATCATCTTCAGCGATCTGGCCACCCCCCCAGTTATCCCACCTTGGCCTCCCTCATTTGGTTCTGCTCTGGAGGTGGACCCCAGGTCCGTGATCTGGGATTCATCCTAGATTCAGGTTTAACCCTGGCTCCTCAGATAAAAAAGGTCATCAGTGCATGTCACTGGCAGCTAAATCTTCTGAGGGGGCTGTTTAAATATCTGGATATCTCGGACAGAAAAACTGTCATCTGTGCCACACTGTAGCTGCCTAGACTACTGCAACTCACTTTATCTGGGATTGCCAAAGATGTTAGTGCAGAAGCTTCAACTTATTCAAAATGCGCGGCTAGGTTACTCATGGATGTCCCGTTGAGGGATCATATCACCCATGTCCTCTGCGCCTTGCATTGGCTGCCGGACCACTATCGCACCTTATTTTAAGCAGGATGTATCATGTTTAAGATTATGAGAGGCCTGGCCCCAAGCTATCTCTGTTCTCGTTTTTATAAACAAGCTCTTGTTAGATCACTAAGATCTCCCGGCAGAGATCTCCTCTACATCACGGTGCCCAAGAAGATCTGGCATGGTGGTCGGGCCTTCTCCCACCAAGGTGCCATATTATGGAATAGTCTGCCTGTCGAGCTACAGGAGGCCCCTACTATCCTGGTCTTCCGTGGGTTACTGAAGACTTGGCTTTTCACGCAAGCCTTTCCTGCGTAGCTTCTCTCTTCCGCCCTTTCTGCCGCTCTGCTTTTGGTTCCTGGGTCCTCTTTTCCCAGGAACTCTGCTATGCGCGTCGGGACCCTTCGGGTAAGACCGCACTATATTAAGATACCTCTTAACTCAACTCAAAGTTCCACTCAAAAAGTGGAGGCTCCGCTTATTTGTCTCCTCCCCTCCTCCGGTGCCACATTTGTCACCTTTCAGAGGGACAAGTGGGGACCGGGTACCTGTTTTTGACAGGTACCCTTTCCCAATTTCATCGTACCTCGCAGCCGCAAGGTATATCAGAAATTCTGCCCCTCCCCTCCTTCCACGCTGCTGGGCTATTCAGAAAACACAGTGTAGCATTCCCTTAGTACGAATGGTGGCGGCAGGGGTGCTGACATTGCTGGATTCCAGGACAGGTAAGTGTCCTAATATTAAAAGTCAGCAGCTACAGTATGTGTAGCTCTTGACTTTTAACTTTTCAGAGTGGGGGGGGGGATTGGGGCTGGAGCATCGCTTTAGGGAGATATCAGGGAACTCCTAATGTCAACTCTGAAAGTTCTGAACCCAGAAGTGCTTAGAACTAAGTGCTTTCAGGTTCATAATCAGTCAGCCAATGGACCCTTTCCCTCTTGAGACTTGCCATTGGGGTCCTGGGCACCCAATATGGACAGCTGAGACAAAGACACATGTCACTGCATGTTTAAGGAGCCAGGCATGTGGTGCAGGACCTATAAGCACATGTAGAAGTGATTGGGTTACTGGGCTTCTATAGCAGAGGCGTCCTTCTAATTTCTCTTTTCACAGAATCATTGTGAAATCTAATGGATGAGGCCATTGTCTGCCTGTTTCTATTTTCTTGTTGACATCAAATCTCAGACACTTCCTTGATATAGATTTATGTCTGAATCCACCTAAATGGTGTTACATGGACAAAGCTGAACATCTGTACTGACATACTAACATAGTTAAATGTTAAATAAAACTGTGTCAGCAGAAATGTCTAAGCTATCATTGCTGACCTCCAATTAGTATTAGCTCTCATACAGAGCCTATTTCCATTGCAAAATAGTCTGTGTCCATGTTAAAAGAAGTCCCAGTGTAGCATCCTCCTAGTTAGGTGCTAGGCTGTGAGGTAAATTCAGTTCTTTCTGAGCTCCTCTGTAATCAGTGGAGCTGTTGCTGATTGCTTTGGACTGATCAGAGTCCCAGGCTTGATAGGAAGACTGCAGTCTTGATTGCTTCTCCCTGTACAGGCCAGTCAAGTTCCTCTACCCCAAACTCGCTCATTAATGTCTTTATGGACTTTACTTTGTGCACTGGTCTAAATCATTTGGTGGAGGGGGGATTATGGTGTGGGGTTATTTTTTAGGGGTTGGACTTGGCCCCTTAATTCCAGTGAAGGGAATTCCTAAGGCGTCAACATACCAAGACATTTTGGACAATTTAATGCTCCCAACTTTGTGGGAACAGTTTGGGGATGGCCCCTTCCTGTTCCAACATGACTGCGCACCAGTGCACTAAACTCAACCCAATAGAACACCTTTAGGAGGAATTAGAGTGGAGACTGTGAGCCAGGCTTTCCCATCCATATCACTGCCTGACCCCACAAATGCGCTTCAGGAAGAATGGTCAAACATTCCCATAGACACACTCTTAAACCATGAGGACAGACTTCCCAGAAGAGTTGAAGCTGTTATAGCTGCAAAGGGTGGCCCAACTCAATATTTAAACCTACGGACCAAGCCTGGTATGCCATTAAATGCCATGTGCGTGTAAAGGCAAGCGTCCCGATACTTTTGACAATATAGTGTACAATAATTGTATAAGCTCTGTTTAGAAAATGCACCAATGCTAACATGCTAACTTGTGTGAATAGGGCCATATGGTGCCCGTTGTTTATAAGAGTCAGCCCTGATGACAGTCCCAAACAGTCCCAAGTATTTCATCTTAAAGGAAAAATGAAATGACTAGGTTAGATTATACCTGCCAATCATTCATAATCAAGCTCTTACCTGGGGTGTTGCACAGTGAAATCCAATCATTCTAAAGAATTATCTTTACAGATCATATCTTTCCATCGTCATCTCTTTTCTATAGGCACCTTTATATTAAAGGGGAACGATTATTGTAAAAAAAAAAAAAAAAAAAAAAATTTGTCCAATTGACTTCTCCACCCAAGAAAGGTCAGTAGCAGAACTTTCTTAAGGGCTTGGACATTCTCATGCCGCGTACACACGACCGTTTTTCGGGTTGTAAAAAATTATGTTTTTTTTTATGTCACTAAAAACGATTGTGTGTGGGCTCCAGAGCATTTTTCACAATGTAAAAAATGCTCAAATTTTTCACGACGTTTTTAGCGTCGTAAAAAATGGTCGTGTGTGGGCTTTAACAACGTGAAAAAACTATGCATGCTCAGAAGAAAGTTATGGGACGGGAGCGCTCGTTCTGGTAAAACTAGCGTTCGTAACGGAGTAAGCACATTCATCACGCTGTAACAGACTGAAAAGCGCAAATTGTCTTTTACTAACACGAAATCAGCCCAAAGGGTGGCGTCATCCGAATGGAACTTCCCCTTTATAGTGCCGTCGTACGTGTTGTACGTCACCGCGCTTTGCTAGAGCATTTTTTTTCACGATCGTGTGTGTGCAAGGCCGTTTTAACGAACATAGGGCCAGATCCACAAAGAAGTTACGCTGGCGTATCTATTGATACACCGCGTAACTTCTAGGATGCTCCGGCGTATCTTTTTTCTGTATTCAGAAAACAAGATACGCCGGAATTTTGCTAAGATCCGACTGGCGTAAGCCTCTTACGCCGTCGTATCTTAGTTGCATATTTACGCTGGCCGCTAGGTGGCGCTTCCGTAGATTTACGCGAGGAATATGCAAATTAGGTAGATACGTAGGTACGTCGGCCCGGCGCATTTTTTTATGTCGTATACGTAAGGCTTTTTTCCGGCGTAAAGTTACCCCTGCTATATGAGGCGTATGCAATGTTAAGTATGGACGTCGGGCCACCGTCAAATTTTTTACATTTTACGTCGTTTGCGTAAGTCGTTTGCGAATAGGGCTGTGCGTAAGTTACGTTCACATCTAAAGCACTGACGATTTGAGGCGTAATTTGGAGCATGCGCACTGGGATTCTTTCACGGACGGCGCATTCGCCGTTCGTAAAAAACATTGAATACGTGGGGTCACGATTAGTTAGCATAGAACACGCCCCCAACCAGCCTCTTTTGAATTAGGTGGGCTTACGCCGCCCGATATACGCTACGCCGCCGTAACCAAAGGCGTAACTTTTTTGTGAATACAGTACTCGCCTTTCTAAGTTACGGCGGCGTAGCGTTTCTGAGATACGCTACACCCGCCTAAAGATAGGCCCATAGTTTTTTCTAGACCAATAAAAATGTAATTTTTTACAACCCGAAAAACGGTCGTGTGTACGCGGCATCACAGTCTATCATATAGTAACATTTCCACCCATTAATTACACCATAACATCTACTCCTAGGAAAATGAGAGAAGCTAAGTGTGCGGTAGAGCTTCTATGTACACAATGTAAATAACGCTATTTTCATCTAATTAGAAGCATTTCTGCTTTGGAAAATACATTGGAAATGTCAAAATACTGCTAATTTTTAATTGCCGTGATCCTTGAGCTTTGATTTTAATTACAAGCAGATGTTCAAGAAACAAACTCATTTAGCCGATACCTAGAAAGGATTTTTCTTTTCTTTTTTTTTTTTTCCTTTTTTTTCTTCTGCAGAATATATTTTACATAGCGCTGCATGGCTTTTTAATTAAAATGTGTCTATTGTCTACGAATTATGTGACATTGTGGCGCTGTACTCCACAACGCCTGTAGGCTCATGACCAATTAATAACCTATTTTAAGCCACTTCCTTGCAGTAGCGTGATACGCAGCAAAATTGGACAACAGAACAATAATTTGTCTTCAATTTGGGAAAATAGAGACGGGGACAATAAGGTCACATATCTATTCAAAAAGACAGCTGTAGCCTACGAGTTTTTTTTTGTTTAATAATAATAGCTTGGTTATAGCAACCACACCATGGCTAAATGTGAAAAGGCCTTTCCTGATAAGCTAAAGAGATTATGGGAAATCAGGCGGATTCTGAAAGAGAATGGTGTGTAAATGAGAGCTTTTATCAAACCGAATCTGGCAGCTCCATTTTTGTTATGGGGAAAATATCTGTATTATTTACTAAGGAGATTAAGACTGAATTGGAAGAGAGGCTGGTTGTTGTGTGCAGATGGAGATAAGATAAGGGAACTTTACCTTCCCAGCACAAGGCCAAATGCAAGACACACAGGGACCCTATCAGACACAGAGCCCAGGCTGTTGTATGAAAGAAGCAGCTTCATTCAATCAGAAAATGCCTTTGCTTCCAATGCTATATCCAGATCATAAAAAAACTCAACAGATGAGTTTCTATTATTAAAAAGTGAACCGCGGCTGAATACTAAGATTTCATAGATGGAAACTTGTGTCGCGTTTGTTCAGTATAGTATAGAGCAATGTGCAGAGTTCAGTAACCATTAGGGAAATAAATATATACATTACATTTCATTGCTTTTATTAAAGCTTTTTTTTTTATAGAAATAGCCCATTTGTCTGACAGGTCAGTGTAAAATATGATCACATTATTTTTTTTTATTTTTAAGAATAAGACTTTATTGAATTTTTTTACAACATACAGTTGGTAGGCAGTTATTTGTAACACAAATATGCTATATGTAAAATATGCAGCTCAATAATTACAATGTCAGTACAGAATCATACAAACAATGGGGTAATATGGCACACTCTGGATGTGGCTATGTATTACTGATATCAATGGGGTGGGCTGGGTAATCAAACTGGGCATTTAAAAAAAAGTCAATAGATATTATAATATGTCCATGTAAGGAGTATTGTATGCTCTTTTAGGAGCTAGAAGAGACTCAGGAACATATAAGAGACAAAGAACAGCGCCATAGGCGTGCGCACAGGGTGTGCCAGGTGTGCCCAGGCACACCCTAATTACTCTGTGCAGCACAGATTCCTCCTATTGCCCTGCTCCCCCCCCCCCATTTCCCCCACAGTGCTGCCAGCTTTCCTCCTCTCCTCTCCCACTGGCTGCTGTGGGCACACACAGGGGGATGGTATTGGATAAGGGGGGAAAGGGGTTGGTAAATATGTAATTTAACGACCCCTTCCTTTTCTAAAATAACACAGTGAGTGATCAGTAGTGTGTTTTTGAGCTTTTTGGGTGCACACCCTAATGCTATAGGCTGCGCACACCTATGAACAGCGCCCTCTAAAAGCAGCGAGTTTACACTTTTTGAATTAAAAAAATTATAAATTATAATTATAAGTATGATTAAGAACACTCACAAGAGAGCGATATTTTCCAGCATTGTTGTATAGAATACAGGTTTCATCTGCATTGTTCCGGGATAGTGTTGGGCATCACTGGCTGATGGAAACCATCTTCTGTCCAGCTCCTATCCAGTACTGTGGGCTTACGGCACTTCTGGAGGGCTGGAAGGTGGATCGGCGATGCTCTTTGTTTGGAGCATGCATGCTCCTTCCTCAGGCTTTGCTGGTGGCCAGGATGGAAGGAGCACACAAGCTCCAAACGTGACGCACCACCCACCGACCCTGTTCTCGGAAGTGACGTCATCACAGAGCTTCGCCAATTCACGTTCCAGCCCTCAGGAAACGCCGTGAGCCGGCAGTGCAACTGGATAGGAGCCGGACAGCAGATCATTTCCATTAGCCAGTGATGCCCAACACTATCCCGGGAAAATGTGGATGAAACCTGTATTCTATACACCCATGTTGAAAAATATTGCTCTCTTGTG
Organism: Rana temporaria; assembly: GCF_905171775.1. Classification (NCBI taxonomy): domain Eukaryota; kingdom Metazoa; phylum Chordata; class Amphibia; order Anura; family Ranidae; genus Rana; species Rana temporaria. Next base: position 448,315,276 of record NC_053492.1, on the reverse strand, counting down.
AGTGTTCTTAGTCTAATGCCCCATACAGACGGTCATTTTTTGTGATGAAAAAAAAATGACGTTTGAAGTGATGAAAAAAAACGACATTTTTGAAACTTCATTTTCAAAAACGATGTAGCATACACACCATCATTTTGAAAAATGATGAACAAAGTGACGGCACTCTAAAGGGGAAGTTCTATTCGCCTTGAGGCTGCTTTTAGCTGATTCCGTGTTAGTAAAAGATGATTCGTGCTTTTTTGTCTGTTACAGCGTGATGAATGTGCTTACTCCATTATGAATGGTAGTTTTACCTCCCGTCTCAAAACTTGCTTCTGGGCATGTGCGGGTTTAAAAACGTCGTTTTGCCCACACACTATCATTTTCATTGACACACAAAATGACATTTTGAAAAACGACACAAAAAATTCGAGCATGTTCGAATTTTTTTTTTGTCATTTTTCAGAAGACATAAAATGACATTTTGCCCACACACGATCATTTTAATTGACATTTTTAAAAATGTCATTTTATTTCATCACAAAAAATGACCGTCTGTACGCGGCATTACTTGTTATCATTTAAAAAGTGTAAACTCACTGCATTTAGAGGGAGCTGTACTTTGTCTCTTATCAGTAAAGAATACAGAATACTTTATTAATCCCAAATGGGAAATTGGGAAATTATTATGCCTACCACAGTAAAAGTTGTAGGCAGCGGCTGGTGCTCTATTTTTTGGGAGGCAGCAAACAAACCACCCGCCCCATCCCCCATTCATTCAGTTGGTCAAACTTTTTTTTTCCGATGGATTTAGATAAAGAGCAGGTTCTCTATTTTTCTGTCGGAAATTCCGACTGAGCTTTGCCTGGTCAAAAGTCCAACCGTGTGTATGCGGCATTACTCTTGTTCACCATTGAAGGTATGTAGGAATGGTAAGAGTAATTTTTGAAAGCCAGGGACTCTCAGTCTGAATATATTCTGAAATTTCATCTGTGCGTGGAACGAAACTCACGTTGATTTTACCATTGCTTATTGTCTTAATTGTAAAAAAGTTTTTGGTAGATACACATCATTTCGTCTTTTTTATTAAAAATTGTATTTATTTAAAATGTTATTTAAAATTGTTAAAACAAATTTCTGAATTCTAATGCTGTGTGTGTAAAGAGCTAACGGGATAGTTAGCCTGCTGCAGTAACAATCCATTTTCAATCAACTATTGGTACTTTAATTGTTATCCCAGAGCAGGACAATCTCTGCACAGGCAAATCCATGAGTGTTATTTTGGTCACAGGCTTCACCCATATACCTAGCTTGCAAGGTCCCCCTAATATAGACCTGAACTCTAAGGCTGGATTCATACCTAGTAATTTTTAGTGCTTTTTTGCATTTTGCACTACAGAACGTGTTCCTTAGGAAACCATGTTAAATGGACTGTAGTGCAAATCTGCAAAATGCAAAAAGCACTAAAAATGCATGTGTGAATACAGCCTTAAAGCTGTGCTTAAAATAGGAAAGCAGAGGGCAAAGAACCAGTATTGCCTATTGACTCCCTGCAACCAATCTGTTCCCTGATACTGATTTACCATTCTTTTTCCGGCAGTGTGTTTTTGTGCAGATGTGGCAATTGTGGTAAAAGAGCATGGTTTTGCTTCTTCATGTCAAAACAACCACCCTGACTGGTGATTAGTGTTGAGCAGAATATGCCATATTCGATTTCGCGATATATCTCGAATATATATTCGAATATTCGAGATATATTCGCTAAATTCGAATATTCGTGATATTTTATCGAAATTAAATGATTGCGATTTTTCGCTATTGCGAATGCGAAAATAATTGCGATTTTTTTATAACTGCGGTAGGAGCACTCTGATTGGCTCAGAATATTCGTGATATTTTATCGAAATATCGCAACATGCGAATGCGATATTTACTGCGCAATTTCGACAAATGCTGTAGGAGCACTCTGATTGGCTCAGAATATTCGTGATATTTTATCGAAATATCGCAACATGCGAATGCGATATTTACTGCGCAATTTCGACAAATGCTGTAGGAGCACTCTGATTGGCTCAGAATATTCGTGATATTTTACAATACAAAATAATTGCGAATATTCGGCAAATGCGGAAGGAGCACTCTGATTGGCTCAGAATATTCTTGATATTTTACAATACAAAATAATTGCGAATATTCGGCAAATGCGGAAGGAGCACTCTGATTGGCTCAGAATATTCTTGATATTTTACAATACAAAATAATTGCGAATATTCGGCAAATGCAGAAGGAGCACTCTGATTGGCTCAGAATATTCTTGATATTTTACAATACAAAATAATTGCGAATATTCGGCAAATGCAGAAGGAGCACTCTGATTGGCTCAGAATATTCTTGATATTTTACAATACAAAATAATTGCGAATATTCGGCAAATGCAGAAGGAGCACTCTGATTGGCTCAGAATATTCTTGATATTTTACAATACAAAATAATTGCGAATATTCGGCAAATGCGGAAGGAGCACTCTGATTGGCTCAGAATATTCTTGATATTTTACAATACAAAATAATTGCGAATATTCGGCAAATGCAGAAGGAGCACTCTGATTGGCTCAGAATATTCTTGATATTTTACAATACAAAATAAAAAGTGTTTTGCATTGGTGGTGATTCTTTACTCTATCCATCTGTCACAGCCGTTTGTCAATCAAACACCTTGAAGATTGAACACGTTCATGCTGCATGCTTTGGACTTTTTTTCACTTCACATATCAAAGACATTTTTATGAAAGATTATTTTTCTATTATTGGGACTATATTTCTTTATATATTTGTTTCACTGTGTATTTCACAAGTTATTTGCGCTTGCTTATTTTATAATTTGCCCACATGTCTTGTCACTAGACATATTTTTTATTCTTGTAGAGCGACTCCATTTTCTGTCTTGTATTAAATTATGTTGTATAACATTTTTGAGTTGCTGCTGTATTCTCCCCTTTTTTTAAGCTATGCGCAATTTTTTCCTTCTTACAAAAAAAAATAATATCAAACATACAAATATTCATAACAGAAACATACACAAAGCCCCCCATCAGAGACAATCAGAGTTCTCCTACCACAGTTATCGAAAATTCGCAATCATTTTCGCATTCGCAATAGCGAAAAATCGCAATTTTTTTTTTTTCAATTTGGCAACATAAAAGGATCGCCTCAGCTTAGCTACTCGGCCCAGGGTCTCTAATCATACCAGCAATGCTTTTAGACGTCGATAGGATGTGATCTGTTTTAAAAATCAAATTGAAAAAATGCGAATATTCGGAATTGCGAATATTCACCGCGAAATTCGAAATATAGCGCGATTTCTCGAATATGCTATATTCGAGTCGAATATTCGCAATGCGAATATTCATGAGCAACACTACTGGTGATCTATTGATTGGTTGGGAATTTTGAAAAGCAGCAAGAGATGTGCAGAAAGATCAGATTCAAAATAAATCCAAATGAAAGAACGATGCAGAAACAGTTTTTTTGCACCGTAGGTCTCCAAGTACAAGTTTCTCTAGACAAGACCAGGGGAACTTCCACTAAACACTGGAAAGTTTTTCTAGCTTTTACTTCACTGGTAAAACATTCCAAAGTGTTCCTGGCACCTAGGCTTATTACAATCTCCCGGACCTCTACCCAATTCCAACTATCGGGGCAAATCCTTTTTCAGAGCCTGTTTGACCCTACCACGCAGGTTCCTGTCTCCATACTGTATACAGAGCTAGTCTTCCCAGACAGGTTCCATTTCATATCTACACTTTCCATCCTGGGGTCCCTTAGTCACACAGATCATGCTACTGTATTTCTAGCACATATACTTTCCAGAATGGAAGTAGAAATCCTGCCAGAACTGTGTGTCAAAATCCGACACTGGCTCTACTGTGATGGCGCCTGAAGTCCATGACAAAGGATCTATTAGTCCTATGTTGGGCTCCCTCTAGTTTACTATTGAAACACATGGGGAAATGTTATAGCAATCACAGTATCACTTCCCAATATAGCTAACACAACCCAACAGAGCTACACCTTCACTTCTGCCTACATGCCGGCAAGCATAAACCAAGTGACTCGCATGTGAGTGAGTCATAAAGCTCAATTATTCAAAGACATACAAATAATGTCACAGTCCTAATAAATCTAAACATAGAAGGTACAAGATTTTAGTATGGACAATGGGGTCAGAGTGAACCATGAAAGAGAACAGGCATATACGGAAGCCATGGGATGATATCCCAATGCAACCGGGAACCAAATTCTGTCTAAAGATCTAATACAAATGACATGGACACTTGTGGGGTACACAGGATCCTTCCCAAAGACGGTACTTCCATCAACATAAGGAGCAAGAATGGGATAGTGCAAAGTAGTCATCTCCTGCGCCACTTTTTCAAAGGGCCAACTATAGCGATACGAAAAGGACACATTAAGCTTTATTTATATCTTTACAGTAAAGTAATTGAAGGCATACAGCTTGTATAAATCTTTGCTAGCTGGTTGTTTAACTTATGAGGATAATGCATCATCAGGCTAATCATGAATGACATCATTGCTCTCCAACAATAATTGTTGCCCTGACAAGTTACGGTTTACTGCACCACAGTATACATTATTTTCGGATTACTTTTGCTTATGTGTATTATATGTAGAAGAATAATCCACTACCATGACCTTCAAGGATACTAGAAGCACTCACCCACTTGTATATAATAAGGAACATTAATTACACTGATTCTAAGTTTAAAAAGCAAAAGCATGTATGCCGCTTTAAATCCAAGAGTAGAGCATTTGGGATTATATGGTCTGAATGGAATACGAGTCAGTGCTGGTACTTAACTTCTTTATTGCATATTATTGCTACATGCCGCGTAGCTGTTACTGCTCTTCTTTCATGTAATAGTTCAGGTGGGAGCTTGATCCCATAACAGTGGGGGGTCTAATATATTTACACAAGCATTGTAATGGCAGTGATGGCATCTGGTATTAACAGTACATCATTTTGAAAGAAATTTTTCAGATCAAATCATTTATTTAAGTGTAATTGTAGGCAGATATGAAAATTACCCGAAAAACCTTTAATTATTATTATTATTATTATTAAACGGGATTTATATAGCATCAACTGTTTGCTCAATGCTTTACAAAATAAAGGGAGAGAGTATGGTAACAATACAATGCAAAACAAGAGCGTAAGGAGGGCCTTGCTCGTGAGAACTTACATACTATACAGGAGGGGCAGGTGGCATGAATGATAAAAAATGGTGAGAAGAGGAGTTTGTGGGAGGGGCTTACTGCACCCATGTTGGTTCTCCGGAGGGAGTGCCCACTAGTGCCCCCAAAGGTGGGCTGATGCTGCTATTCCAAAAGAACACGATTAAATCCATGGCACAGTTCTTTAACTCATTACACTCTGTACACTATGGATAACAGTTCCTCGGTTTGCTTCATGACTCTTCCCTCTTTATTGTGCAGTGTTTCTGATATTGGTTCATATATTACACTTAAATGCTAGGAAGATTTACTCTTGTACATCACCCATGCTTATTCTTCTCTCAAGGCCTCACTCCATCTTCTGTGACTTCCAGGCTGGGTCCTTAGGATACCCTATATTCAGACTCATTAGTGGGGTTCTAGTCGCTAAGGAAGGAGTCTAAGCACAAAAGCTCCCTCACTGCCTGAGTCACACCTCTTCCAGACCAGCTGGAAGAGGTGCACATGAAACTAATACTCTAGTGCTGTAAAGAGAAAACCAAGCCGGCAGATTGGAAGGACCAACCTATGACAATAGAAACTCAGCTCTCAAAAGCCGTGAGATGATGTCATGGGTAGTAATAAAAACTGTGTCTCTGTTCAGCAACACAATAAAAAAAATGATAAAACTGGGAAATGGAGGAGGTAGAGAGAGATTTGGAGGTAAATCTAGCCAATGTCTGCACAAACACTTTAACTCAGCCATTCTCAATTATTGTTATGTGGATCCCTAGGGCTCCTCAATAGGACCCAGGGGTTCCTTGGGTTGGAACTGATTCACCTACCATTTAATGGAGCCTGTATAGTTCCAGGGCCAATACCACTTGGCAAAGCCAGTAGCATGCCACCAGTGATCTTATTTAACTGTATGTGAGGTTGGCATTCTTCCTACGCATCATCATTGAAAGAGACATTTTGCCCATTGTACTGTAATTAATTGGTTTTAGCAGGGGTTCCTTAAGGCCTTCAACGAATTTTAGGAGTTCTTCTAGGGTAACAAAGTTGAGAAAGACTGCTTTACCTAAACAACTCTCTGCTTTACATCTAAATACATCTCAACACTAAGTCAGAAATCATTACAGTCATCAGGCATCATACAGGCATCATAGTTCCCAGCTTCTCTACTTTCTACCTTTTTTTGCTAATGTATTGTAACAGAGTTGTGTTAGGAAAATCCAATGCAAACTGGTTGAATTCAAACTCACTCCAATCCTGCTGATCCTTTGTCTCCAGTCTTCTAGGTACCTGCCAATTTCTGCCAGGTTTAAAATATGACTGGCACTATGCAGTTATGTATTTCACATAGTAAATCAACACACTCACGCATAAATCAGCCAACGCCATAAATATGCTAATAGCGCAGCTGTGTCTTTTAAATAGTTTCATTCTCTGGATCTTCTTTTTTTCCAGTTCTAATAACATAATATTAATATTCTCTTCCATTTATCCCTCTCACTGCTAAAGAAAAGTTTTAGTCATTTAAAAGACAGGTGTGCTTTTATACGAAAACCCAGCATCCAACCCCCCCAACCCCATCCTCAGACTCAGCATCAATAAATGAAAAGTAACCGGGTACCTTAGCTGATGGTAAAATGCAGCCTATCCCCCCCCCCCCCCTTCACTTGACTGTTTAGAGATGCCTTGTCCTCATGAGTGCTGAAGATGGGTGAGACATCTATAGGAGATAATAGTAGACCACCCAGAGCATATGCCAAAAGAGGTTGAGGGTTTTCATTATTTGTTTTGGCTGTTCTATGTCTGCAGCCTTACACAAGCCCTATGTTTACTAAAGCTGTTCATCTATGGAGCCTGGTTGGTTCCTGATGACTCGGACGAAATGTGGGCCTGGACATCCTGTCAGCACCCTTCCACCTGAAACTTATCAATCTCAAAATAGAAGAAGCAATGTGGAAAATTGTTACCAAACAGTATGCTTGGGTATTCTGACAGCTTTGGGTGCCAGCTGTCAGGGGAGATTCCTCCATCCATGCTATTTAGACTGGATGGGGGAATTAGTCCCACAGTATATGGCCAGCTTAAGACAAACCGTAGACAGGTAGATTCATTTGAACGTTCATGCAGAAATTCTGAAAATGTTGTCAAGAACATGAGATAGTATCATCAGTGACTCTACAAATTCATTAAAACGTCTTAAAAATGTAGTCTGATTGCCAGACCAAGGTTCATAATTTTGAGATGCATAGAGGTGACATAATGTTTATGCCTGTGGCATAAGTATGATTCTTTGTGAACAGAAACCACATTCACAGTTAGAATTTAATTCATTTAGATAAGAAACAAGATTATTTTTTTATATCCTTCACTTTTGATTTTTCCTGTCACTGTAGTAAAAACAATTGTCCAATTCTCTCAATTAACCATTCAAAATTTGAAAAAATGTCTAATCATGTATGGCTAGCGTAAATGGTTATTAATGTATTAAGCCTAGTACACATGGGCCGAATACCGGTTGGCATTTTCCAGTTCAATAGAAACAGGACGACATTCAGCCCATGTGTATGGCAGCCAGACCATCAGAAGCCGGCAAAACGGCCAAAGGTTGGGCAGTAATAGCAACCAATTTTGCACAGTTCTGTCTGTAAACATTCTTACAAGAGGGTAAAACAGCGCGATTACATTTTTGTGTACTGCTGCTCCTCCATTGGCCAATGTTAGGCTCTGGCATGCCCTGGATGAGGCTGTATTGAAGCATAAGTAGGAGATTTTAGCCATTTTGTGCTAGTAGGCACAACATATTAGCACATTATGGCAGACTTATCTACTACAGCAATTCCTGCAATGTCAGGATGCCCCTTCATTGCTTCCTCATTTTCCAAGTCTTCTTCTGGATTATGGATTCAGAGACTTCATCTGCTTAATTGGTTGGTCCAGATGACGTAACTCCTTACCATGCACATGGGAGTTACTTGATGCCGGCAGAGAAACAATACGTTTAGCGAAGTGCCACTTCTGCTGGTGCTGGCTGTCTTAGTTCAAATTCAAAGTCCTCTGCCCCCTCCCCATCCCCCATACTCATGCAGCCGTAATCTTCCCATGGTGTGGGGTCTAATACAGCCACTAGATCTATCACAGGCACTCATCAAGAGTGCCCTGCCCAACTATGTCTGCCCTTTCCACTACTCTTCCCTATTCAAAGAAGTCATACTCCAACTTTTATAAATAAAAAGAGATCTATGAATGAAGGAGGTGGACCTTTCATTCATCGGCCTTTCCTCCATTCATTAAGTGCTTTTTACTGATGGCAGCTAAAGTACAGCTGTTATGAATAGAGGGGGTGGTGGAAAGGTTGGGCACAGTCAACAGTGAGGGCCTGTAACAGGTCTGGTATTAATCCCCGCCATCAGTACAAGAGACACTTTGCATTAATTGTAACATCCCTTGTTTTTTTAATGTTACCCAAACGTAGGCTTTATAACCACCAATGGGTTCTACTATGCCTTGGTGAGTGGGAGCTGTGCTCTTGGGTTCCTGTCATGACCATTATAAGGGTGTCACACACTTCCTACCGGAGTGCTCAATTATTTTACATCATGGAGCGTTCAATATGTGGAGTTGGAGCACTCAGCACTACAAGGTTGGTGGGCTCAATGATAGAAAATATAGCAGGGGGGATACCAATGCTGGAGTCCACAAGGGAAATAAGATTCCAGGGAGCAATTCAGCCAACCACTTTCCTCAAAATTACTGAAATACTACTTTTGGTTGGACTGACCCCATTTTTTGGTTGAGATGTCCCTGATGGTATTAATACTACATTTTGCGAGGGAGAGGCCATCATATAAAGAATTATGAAAGTAATTGTGATAATATAAACCTCTATTAAAGGGGTTGTAAAGGAAAAACATGTTTTCATAATAAGCATCCTTTACCTGCACACATTCCTCTTTTCACTTCCTCATTGTTCGTTTTTGCTCAGACGTTTATCTATTTCTTCTCTGTTCTGTTTACTTCCTGCTTGTCTGATTTTACTGACCACCATGATGGGAGGCTTTACTGCGGTGGTCAGTAACGTGCTCGCCCCCTCCTGGGAACTACATCTGTGCGGCAGGACGCTCTCTACGTGTTAGAGACTTCAAGGAGGTGTGAATTACTGGGCGTGCCGCAATTCATACTGGGAAATTTAGTTCTTACATGAACAAGCGCCGCAAACCAGGAAGTGAATGAGAGAACAGAAACTAGAACGCCGGAGGTGATATAGATGAAGGAATTTATTAGGTATTTACTAGTTTTTTAACAGAATCATTACACTATTCTGTCTGTCTACCTTGCAGACATTAATTTTAGGCAAAATATTTTTTTCCTTTAGTGACCCTTTAATATATACCACTCTTGATTATTTTTCCTTTGTGTGTATTTATTTGTACACCATCTATACTGCATACCTAGTTAACCCAACCAAGGTGGATACAAATAACAGAAATCGGATTATATAAAACTCTATTTAAAAGTTTGGTTATCACATCATTGAAACGAGTTAAGCGGGGCGAAGCTTGGAAAGAAATGAACGACCTTGATCTTAGCGATAGAAAAACCAACAAAACAAAAACCAACGCCACTACACTACTGCAAAGAACAAAAGCGAACAAAAGAGAAAAAACATGATATGAAAAACCATAGCAGCAAAATAATGGATAGAAATTGATGTGAACGAGACAAAGGTGAGCCCGAAACATGTGAACCTGGTAATATAAAACTATTTTACTGAAGGAAAACACATTAACAAAAGCTTCAGCTTTCAGTATTGCCAATAAAATATTTGAAATGCACGCCGTTGTTTATTTTTACCTTTCATGCTTTTATTATCTCTGTTCACGGGTGTGACAAAACATTTTCGGTGATGACATTGTAGTCAGAGGTAAAGATGTTCTCTATTTCTCTCTGGAAAGAGAATTGTTCATCCTCTCTCATGGAAGCCATCCAGATTGTTCCTTTTTATTCTGAATGCTGCACTCTAGTCATAGAGAAACTCTTAGAAAACTTTTAGGGCTGGTTTACACCAACAGCATGTGGTGTTGTGCAATGTAAAGGCAACAGTGCCAATGCACCTTAAACAATTTAGACAGCGCAGATGTTAGTAAAGGAAATAGTGCATTTGGACCAGCTTTGCCCAAAAAATGATTTCAAGTTAAATGAAACATGGAGGTATGCTTTAAGGCAGTTGTTCTCAACCAGGGTACCTCCAGAAGTTGCTAGGGTTCCTTGAGCTATGGCTAAATGACCTCCCATTTGAGGTGCCTCCACAGTTCCAGGGCCGATGCCACGTGGCAGAGCCAGCTCCTTGAATTCAATTATCTTTTAAGCTGTCTGTAAGGGTAGCATTTTGACCACTGTAAGGAGGGCTTCCGTCCCCTTAGCTACCAATGTAAGGTGCATTTTTCCAACTGCCGCCCAATTAGTTAGTTTTAGCAGGGGTTCTTTGAGATCTAAAAATAAATGCAAACGTGCCTCTGGGGTAAACAGGTGGAGAGAGAATGCTTTAAAGTGGTTTTAAACCCATACAATGAAGTGACTTGCCTCAGGTGATGCACCGAGATTAAACAAATACTCCAACATATGTTATACCTGTTTATCTGCAGTCTTCTATTCTTTACATCAATTTAAGATCCAGAACTTGAAAAAGTTTGTCTGAGTGTTAAGAGAAAAGAAGGCAGAGAGCTTAAATCACAGGTTGAGGACACCAGTGAGGACCCCCCCCCATTTACACAGGTCACATAAACATAGCTGAGGTTGGAGGTTCCCCCCCCCTTTTCTCTTGGAGTCATAAAACTTGTCAAAAGTGACCCATGCTAAAGCAGAGGAACAAAGCAGTAGACAGAAATTGCACTTAATTAAGACAAGTAAACACTATGGAGGGATGTGGTTTGGGAGCTGAAAGAAAGAAAGAAAGGTCTATTTGTGGGGGAAAAAAGGGCGTCAATTTTATTTGGGAGCCACGTCGCACGACCGCGCAATTGTCAGTTAAAGCGACGCAGTGCCGAATCACAAAAAATGGCCCGGTTATTGGACAGCCAAATCCTCCGTGGCTGAAGTGGTTAAAAAAAAAAGTTCTAGATAGGAATCTTAAAGATCACAACATACAGGGTTACAGGATTTAATCTATATATATAAAACTCAACGTGTGTGTGTGTGTATGTATGTATGTTCCAGCATCACGTCCAAACGGCTAAAGATATTAACATGAAACTTGGCACACATGTTACTTATATGTCACCAACAAACATAGGATAGGTGGTTTAACCCTTACCCACCCCATTTGCCATGGTCGGGGTTTTCCTTTAAAGTCCCATTCAACTCTATGGGAAATACATGTTACTTCATAACTTCCAAACGGCTGTAGATATTTCGATAACACTTGGTCACATGTTACTTATATGTCCACTTAAACTATAGGATAGTTAATTTATCCCTTAACTACCCCCATTTGTGAGGGTCGGGGTTTTTGTTTAAAGTCCCATGCAAATCAATGGGAAATGTATGTTCCCACATAACTTCTGTACGCCTGGAGATATTTCAATAATACCTGCTACACATATTACTTATATGCCAAATAAAAATATATGACAGTTAAATTAACCCTTACCTACACCCTTATATAAAAGATGGGTATATTTATATTACTATGATTTTCCTCCCCAAAAGGTTAAGATAGGAAGACCGGGCAACGCCGGGTATTCAGCTAGTATTAATATAAACTCCCACACACCAGAGGTTGAACTAGATGGACTGTTGTCTTTATTCAACCTTAACAACTATGTAACACAATTCAAGTCATGTTTGTGTCGATATTCTTCTTTTTTTTTTACTATTACCTGCTTAATCAAGGTCTCTGTATAATCATGTTTTAGGTTGTTTATACAATTAAATGTTTTTAAAAAAAAACTTTAGTTAAAAGAGTAAATGTTTATTCCATTGATAGTGATTTCTAAATGTGTCCTCCAGATCTCTTTATGATCATACCTTTTTCTATATATTTTTTATACACTATACTAGGCAATGCATGTTAGAAAGAATACATATTTTTTGAATGAACACATTTGCAAAACAAACCATTTATTAAAAATAACTAAATTCCATGTTAAAATACCTTCAATGGTATCAGAAGAAACAAGTCACTTGACCCTTTACTCAATGTGCTAAACCCTGGATTCTTTAGGTATCCATAAGATTCCACAATGATAAAAATTTGCATTCAAAATATTCAGACTTTGTAAACAACTGAAAACTTGGCTATTTCTATTGATCAGTTTGTTTGTTTGTACATCTCTTGTTACTTAGCGAAGTTTATGCCCAGCGTCATAGCTACATTGTAAAAAAAAAAAATTCTTCAAACTGAAAGGAAATCTAAAATGTAAAGGGTTTGTAATGGGTAAAATTCCAATTGGTCGACGGCGAGGAAACGTATTTTGCCAGCATGAAAAAAGAAAATAATTTCTATCATTCCTTGGCGTAGTTTGTCTACTGCGCCCAATACAAACATTATGTTTTGTAAACAAAGACCAGCCAGACTTCAATATTTCACATTGAAAGGGAATCTGAAATGTAAGGGGTTTGTAATGAGAAAAATTCCGGTTGGTTGATGACAACAAAAAATGTACTTTGCATGCATGAAAAAGGAACATTTCTTATACCGTTCCTTGGTGTTTTTCTATTGCTCCCAATGCAAATATTATGTTTGCAAACAAAGACCAGCTAGACTTTAAAAAAAAAACATATGCTTCTGACTTATTCTAAGAAGGTAACAAAAGATATATTCTATTTACTTGTTGACCTTTGGAAAATGAATGCCATAAGAAGCATTAATTATTTCGGTTGTTATTGTGTCTGCTCTGCTGTAGACATGTAAGAGGCTCTTTAGGGAGACTGCAGCCTGTAGCAGATTAAAATCACCAGCCTTCCCATCGAGCATTGGAGCAACAAGCCCTTCACATTAATGGAATCGGAAAGGATGTTAATGAATACATTGCACCCTTCTTTCCCATCTATAACTTAACTATGGGCAAGGCTTGGGAAAAAAAAAATCCTTCTAGGGTGGCCATTTAATGACACAAAGATAAATAACAATAATAATAAAAAGAAAAGGTATAGAAAAAAAATATATACTATATATTAAAGGGAATTTAAAAATCTAGTATGGTAACAATCAAGTTTTTTTTAATATATAAATAAATGATATGATATGTGAATGTAATAAATGTATCAGTCTTTTCAGTGTACATCATTTTATAACATACATAGGGCTCATTTACACTTGCTTCGGCTTTAACACACATTAACCACTTCAGCCCCAGAAGAATTGGCTGCCCAATGACAGGGCCATGTTTTGCGATTCAGCACTGCTTTGCTTTAACTGACAATTGCGCAGTTGTGCGACGTGGCCAAACAAAATTTACGTCCTTTTTTTCCCCACAAATAGAGTTTTCTTTGATCACCTTTGCAGTTTTTTTTTTGCGCTATAAACAAAAATAGAGCGACAATTTTGAAAAAAAGCAATGGGCCAGATTCTCTCTTTGCGCGAGCGTAACGTATCCGATTTACATTACACCTCCGCAACTTAGACGGGCAAGTGCTGTATTCTCAAAGCACTTGCTCCGTAAGTTGCGGCGGCGTAGCGTAAATAGGCCGGTGTAAGCCCGCCTAATTCAAATGTGGAACAGGGGGGCGTGTGTTATGTAAAATAACCATGACCCGACGTGATTGACGTTTTTCAAGAACAGCGCATGCGCCGTCCGTGGACATATCCCAGTGTGCATTGCTCCAAATACGCCGCTAAGACGTATTGGTTTTGACGTGAACGTCACGACTTAAGCCCCATTCACGGACGACTTACGCAAACGACGTAAAATATTCAAAATTTGACGCAGGAACGACGTCCATACTTAACATTGGTACGCCGCATGTACGCCACCATATAGCAGGGGTAACTTTACGCCGGGAAAAGCCTAACGTAAACAGCGTAACTGTACTGCATCGGCCGGGCGTACGTTCGTGAATTCACGTATCTAGCTGATTTACATATTTCTAGGCGTAAATCAGCGTACACGCCCCTAGCGGCCAGCGTAAATATGCAGTTACGATCCGACGGCGTAAGAGACTTATGCCTGTCGGATCTAATAGAAATCTATGCGTAACTGATTCTAAGAATCAGGCGCATAGATACGACCACAACTCAGAGATGCGACGGCGTATCTGGAGATACGCCGTCGTATCTCCTTTGTGAATCTGGGCCAACATTTTTTACTTTTTGCTATAATAACTATCCCCAAAAAATCCATAAGATAACATTTTCTTTCCTCAATTTAGGCCGTTACGTGTTCTTCTACATATTTTTGGTAAAACAATTGCAATAAGCGTTTATTGATTTGTTATAGCGTCTACAAAGTAGGGGATAGTTTTATGGCATTTTTATTAATATTTTTTTTTTTTTACTAGTAATGGCGGCGATCAGCGATTTTTATCGTGACTGCAACATTATGGCGGACACATCGGACACTTTTGACACTATTTTGGGACCATTCACATTTATACAGCGATCAGTGCTATAAACAGGGCTTTTTTTCAGGGGGAACTTGGGGGAACTCATTTCCACCACCTTTGGCTCAGACCCTTTGGTGCCTGTTCACCACAATCACTTGTACGTACTGAAGTCTGGTTTCTGTGTTTACAAGTGACAGCTCTGCACTCTGTGTGTAACCACCCTGAACTCTGCACTTTGTATGTAATGCAATCCTGGTATTTAATGCCCCTTTAATACCCTTCTACTGTTTGGGAAATCTGAACGGGGTCGTGGTTGAGTTCCTGCTTCTATTTTCTGAGAAAAAAAGCTCTGGCTATAAAAATGCACTGATTACTGTATACAAGTGACTGGCAGTAAAGGGGTTAACCAGTAGGGGGCGGGGAAGTGTTTAAGTGTGACCTAGGGATGTGTTCTAACTGTGTGGGGGCTGGGCTACGAGTGACACGACACTGATCACTGCTTCCGATTACAAGGAGCAGACGTTCAGTGTCCTGTCACTAGGCAGAATGGGGAGATGCCTTGTTTACACTGGCCGCTCCCCGTTCTGCAGCTTCGCACAACGCGAAATTCAAAGTAATGCATATACACGTTACTTTGCACAGCCGTGCCATTCTGCCGGCGTATATGTACTGGACGCGGTCGGCATGTGGTTAACGGCTAGTTTTCACTTGCTTTAAAACAAGGCTTCGGACACGCTTTGTTAAAGCTCTCTGAACGCTAGTCAAAGCTCCTGTCACTAAATAAAATGGTTAGCTTACAGTCCTGTTTATACCTTGCTTTTGCTTTTCATCGGCTTCACTTTAAAAATTAAACCCCATGTAGCTTTAGCAATGCTTCAAAGCATCTTCAAATCCTCCATAGAAGTCTATGACAAAGCTTGCTTGAAAACCCACTGAAGCCCCACAAAGCCTCACCAAAGCCCCATGAAGCCTCACCGAAGCCCCCCCAAGCCCCACCAAAGGCTCATCGAAGCTTCACCAAAGCCTCATCGAAGCAAGGTGTAAACAGGACTGTAAGGTAACTATTTTATTTAGTGACAGGAGATATGACTGGCGTTCAGAGAGCTTTAACAAAGCGTGTGTCCGAAGCCATGTTTTGAAGCAAGTGTAAACTAGTCCATAAAGTACATACTGTATGGAGGAAGGGCAACCATATTGTTTTGCTTGTTACAAGCATAGTACTTGCACCTCTTATCTCAGTGCAGGTCTATAGGCATCCCAAATTCTAAAGGTATTACCCTTTTTGTTTTATTACAGCAGTTGTTCAACACAGATACTTACTGCAACACCCAGAACAAAAATACATAGCAGCTCCCTATTAAAGTGAATCTTTTCATACGCAAAGAGAAGGGGTCACCTAGCTCCACTAATTCTAAGTAATATGTTTTCACCCTTCCTCACTCCCTGGTTTGGGGCCATTTTTAGGTGTCTGTCAGGAAAACTGTGCCCAAACCCATGTTCAAGCCCATGCTTAAAGGAATGTGCATGCGTGCAGAACAGTCCATAGAACTGTGCACAGAATTAGAAGCCTGCACACATCTACACATGCATGTGAGCATGCATGTGCACATGAGCATTATGTTCATGAATGCAAGTGTGCAAGTTTGCTGGACTCTGGCACCCAGTGGCCTATCTGAAGCCATACAGAACTCTGGATCATTGCTGAGTGTCCATCACCTATTACTGCTTGTGACCTGATCCTGTGACCCAACCCCGGTTTGCTGACCCTGCTTGTTCTTGAACCTCTGTTGCTGACTCTGGCTTGTGACCTGACCTTGCTTCCTGTCTGTTGTTTACTGGTACCTCCTTTGCTCTCTTGATACTGACCCTGCCTCGCTCTGACTCCACTCCTTGTTCCTCACTCTGTACTCCTGTTGCCTGGTTGTTCATCCTCTACCTGTCTGACTACGCATCTCATATGCGCTATGCCGACGTAACACAGAGAGGCAAGCAGAGTATTCACAAAGCACTTGCTCCCAACATTGCGCCAGCGTAACGTAAATTCCTCGGCGTAAGCCCGCCTAATTCAAAGTAGGTGGAAGGTGGGCGTGATCCATTTAAATGAAGCGTGACCCCATGCAAATGATGGGTCGAACGAACGGCGCATGTGCAGTACCGTGGACGCATCCCAGTGCGCATGCTCAGAATCACGTCTAAAATACTCCATAAGATACGTCGAATCACTGCCTACGACGTGAGGTAACCTACGCCCAGCTCTATTCACGTACTACTACGTAAACAACGTAAAATCCGACGGCTGTTCCCTGGTCCATACCTTAACATAACTTACTCCTGCTTTATGAGGCTCAACTTTACGCCGGACGTACGACTTACGTAAACCGCGTATATGAATGCACCGGGCGCAAGTACGTTTGTGAATCGGCGTATCTCCCTCATTTGCATATTCGATTTGAAAATCAATGGAAACGCCCCTTGCGGCCAGCGTAAATATGCGCCCACGATACGACAGCGTAGGAAACTTACGTTGGTCGGATGAAGCCTATTTTCAGGCGTATCTAGTTCTATGGGCACGGCGCATAGATACGACGGCGCACATTGACACTTACATGGCGTATCTCGAGATACGCCAGCGTAAGTGCTACGTGAATCTGGGCCATAATGTTTGGGGGTTATACGTAATTTTCTAGCAAAAAATCCTGATTTAAACAAAAAGTTCCACAAAATGCTTGGTCTTCAAGTGGATATTATGCTCTTGTCTCTTCCTATTTGTATATCCTCACTACAGGAAGTTTGGGCCACAAGAACCACCACTGGAATTGTGATTGAAGATAAGCCTTTACAGAAGCTATGTACCAATGCCAGAAGTCTGCCAAGCAAAACAGGTGAGCTGGAAGCTCTGATGCATGAGGAGAGCTATGATGTAATCGGTATTGCTGAAACTTGGCTTCAATCCTCACATGACTGGGCTATTAATATTCCTGGCTATGCTCTCTTTCGGAAAGACAGGGTAAAAAGGAAAGGTGGAGGGGTCTGTCTCTATGTGAGAAGTGACCTCAAAGCAAGCGTGAAAGAGAACCTGGTTGATGGAGAGTGTGATGAGGCTGAAGCATTATGGGTGGAACTGCATACAGATGTGCGTAGTTCAAAATTAATCATTGGAGTTTGTTATAAACCACCCAATGTTAATGAGGAGGTGGAGACTCAGCTCCTTGCACAGATGGAAAGGGCTGCAAGGTCTGGGACGGTGATAATAATGGGGGATTTTAACTACCCAGAAATTGACTGGATTAATGGCACTTCTGGGACAGTTAAAGGACAAAAATTTAAAAACCTATTGCAGGACAATTTTATGGTGCAGTTTATTGAGGCCCCAACTAGGAATGATGCTCTGTTGGACCTGATAATTTCAAACCATGCAGAGCTTATTACTAATGTTCAGATAAAGGAACACCTGGGTAGCAGTGATCATAACATGATTTCATTTAATGTTAACTATAAGCAAGAAATACATACAGGAAATATTAAAACACTAAATTTTAAGAGAGCACATTTTCCAAGGATGAGGGCTGCTCTCCAGGACTTGGACTGGGAGGGACTATTGGCACAGATGAACACAGAACAGAAATGGGAATTCTTCAAAAAGACTGTGTGGAACCTCACTGCAAAGTATGTTCCCATGGGCAATAAGTTTAAAAGGCTAAAAATAAAACCTATGTGGCTCACGGTCAAAGTTAAAAAAGCTATAAACAATAAGAAAGTAGCTTTTAAAAAATATAAAAATGAAGGAACACTAGTGTTGTTTAAATGTTACAAAGAATATAACAGGATATGCAAAAAGGAAATCAAGGATGCAAAAATTCAAAACGAACGACAGATTGCAAAAGATAGTAGGACAAACCCCAAAAAATTCTTTAAATATATTAATAGTAAAAAGGTGAAGTCTGAGCATGTAGGCCCCTTACAAAATAATCTAGAGTGGGTGACTGGGGACAAAGAGAAGGCAAATTTACTAAATGTTTTCTTCAGCTCTGTGTATACAATGGAGCATGGGGGAGCTCATGTCCAAAATGGGGGTGGGAGTGACACAGCCCCAAATCCACAATGGCTCAAAAGTGATATGGTCCAGAAATATTTAGACAGAATAAAGGTGGATAAAGCACCTGGACCTGATGGCATCCATCCACGGATCCTAGGTGAGTTGAGCTCTGTCATTTCAAAGCCACTGTATCTAATATTTAGGGACTCATTAATGACAGGAATAGTACCACTGGATTGGCGCAGGGCCAATGTGGTGCCCATATTTAAAAAGGGAACAAAGTCTTTACCAAGTAACTATAGACCTGTTAGTTTAACTTCTATAGTTGGGAAGATACTGGAACGTTTAATAAAAGACCACATGGATGAGTTCTTGCAGGAAAAAAACTATTTAAGCAGCAGACAACATGGATTCATGAAAGACAGAAGTTGTCAGACAAACCTGATTTCCTTTTATGAAGAGGTAAGTAAAACCCTGGACAGAGGCGTGGCTGTGGACGTGATATATTTGGATTTTGCAAAAGCGTTCGATACAGTTCCGCACACACGGCTCATGTGTAAGGTAAGGTCTACAGGATTGGATATATCAGTTTGTAAATGGATAGAAAACTGGCTGAAAGACAGAATTCAGAGAGTTGTGGTTAATGATTCTTACTCTGAATGGTCCAATGTTATGAGTGGTGTACCCCAAGGTTCAGTGCTGGGACCCTTACTTTTCAATATATTTATAAATGATATTGGGTTTGAGATCAAAAGTAACATTTCTGTCTTTGCAGATGACACCAAGCTATGCAGTGGAATAACGTCCTTACAGGATGTCTCCAATTTACAAGCCGACCTCAATGCTCTGTCTGATTGGGCGACTAAGTGGCAGATGAGGTTTAATGTAGATAAATGTAAAGTTATGCACTTGGGGGCTAAGAATATGCATGCATCATACATACTAGGGGGAGTACAACTGGGGGGGTCTGTAGTGGAGAAGGATCTGGGGGTTTTAGTTGATCATAAGCTCAATAATGGCATGCAATGCCAAGCTGCGGTTTCCAAAGCGAGCAAAGTCCTTTCTTGTATTAAGAGAGGTATGGACTCCAGAGACAGAGATATAATTTTGCCCCTGTACAAATCATTAGTAAGACCTCATCTGGAATATGCAGTTCAGTTTTGGGCACCAGTTCTCAAAAAGGACATCAGAGAACTGGAGAAAGTGCAGAGAAGGGCAACCAAACTGATAAGAGGCATGGAGGAGCTCAGCTATGAGGAAAGATTAGAAGAACTAAATTTATTCACTCTTGAGAAGAGGAGAATAAGGGGGGATATGATCAACATGTACAAATATATAAGAGGTCCATACAGTGAACTTGGTGTTGAGTTATTCACTTTACGGTCATCACTGAGGACAAGGGGGCACTCTTTACGTCTAGAGGAAAAGAGATTTCACCTCCAAATACGGAAAGGTTTTTTCACAGTAAGAGCTGTGAAAATGTGGAACAGACTCCCTCCAGAGGTGGTTCTGGCCAGCTCAGTAGATTGCTTTAAGAAAGGTCTGGATTCTTTCCTAAATGTACAGAATATAACTGAGTACTAAGATTTGTAGGTAAAGTTGATCCAGGGTAAATCCGATTGCCTCTCGGGGGATCAGGAAGGAATTTTTTCCCCTGCTGTAGCAAATTGGATCATGCTCCGCTGGGGTTTTTTGCCTTCCTCTGGATCAACTGTGGGTATGGAGTTGGGTGTATAGGATTTTACTGTGTTTTTTTATTTTTTGTTTTTTGTGGTTGAACTGGATGGACTTGTGTCTTTTTTCAACCTGACTAACTATGTACATTTGCACGCTATGGTACAATTATTTACTAATCTGTCCTCCAAAACTGCAAGGTCTGCATTCCTACTGGCTTGTTAATTTCCACCGCTGCCCTCTTCCCATAGGCGTGCGCACAGGGTGTGCCAGGTGTACCCAGGCACACCCTAATAACCCTGTGCAGCACTGATTACCCCTACTGCCCTGTTTCCCCCTCCTTCCCCCCTGCAGCACTTCAGGCTTCCCTACCCTCCTCTTCCTCTAGCTGTTGCTGAGGGGTTGTTTTAGGATAAGTGGGGGAAGGGGCCGGTAACTTACTGGCCCCTTTCCTTTCATCGTGAGTGATCCGTACTATGTGTTTGATCTTTGGGGTTCACACCCTAATGCAATAAGCTGCGCACACCTATGCCTCTTCCTCTAGTCTTCTTCTGGGTCTGAGGCATTCTCTATCCCCAAACTAGGTGGATAACAATTATGCACAAGACACAGTATTTAATCATCACCAGCCATGAATTCTTACCACTAGCAGCTCAATCCTCCTACTATGTGAGCTAGCCAAACAAACTGACACAATTACCTATTCATGCTCTAGACTTGGTCAGTCACTTCAACCTCATGTATTACTTCCTACACGAAAGTTAGTTGACCATGGCATCGTTAAAGGTCCTTTTACTCACCAGGATCTACCATCAACCCTGGTGTCACAGTTAGTTTGAAGAATCCCCACCATTTTATCAGGGTGTTACCACTAACATTCAAAGGAACCATTAGTGGAGTTATTTACTGCCTAACATATCAAGAATGCTGGCTACATAATGTAAAGGGTACGGCAAAATGATCAGGAATAAGGATTTCTGAAGACTGTGCTTTAACTTCCATTTTAACGTTCTTCTATTCTGTTATCAGTAAAAAAGTATTATTGATCTGCCCACTAACCACAGGTGTCCATTCTACTAAAGAGACTATAAGACTCACATTAAAGACTAAAATGTTGCAGGCTTTTCCAAATAAACATTGTACATACTCTGAGGCCGCGTACACACGGTAGTTCCAAACCGATGAGAATGGTCCGATTTCCATCGGTCCACCGCTGAAGTGGCCTGATGGTCTGATGTGCATACACACCATCGTTCCAAAATCTGATCGGGTCAGAACGTGGTGACGTCAAACACACGACGTGCTGAATAAAACGAAGTTCAATGCTTCCAAGCATGCGTTGACTTGATTCTGAGCATGCGCGGGTTTTGAACCGATGCTTTATGTACTAACCATCGGTTTGGACCGATCGGGCAGCGGTCCATCGGTTCGATTTTGAAGCATGTTTTACAATTTTGGACCGAAGGAAAACAGACCTATACACACGGTCGGTTTGGACCGATGAAACTGAACCTCGGTCCATTCTCATCGGATTTGTCCGACCTTGTGTACGAGGCCTCACAGTATTCTTGAGATGTTCACTTATGGCTTCCGAACCTCCTTCAGTCCAGAATGTTATTAATTCAAGATCAAGTGCGGTCAAAAGAACCCTCCTAAAAGCACAGTTTCAGCACTAAGGAGAGTTCCAGCTGGGACATTGGCCAGTTGGAGTTTAGGCTGCTTTTGTAACTTGAGTGGAACAACTAAGGATGGGACTTTATATGAAGCACATTAATGAATTATGAACCAAGATATATAGTAAAAATATATTTTTTAATTCAAACAAAGGAGGAATAACATATACAAAATAGGATGATATAATAGTACTAAAGGGTTAAAAATAGTAACAATCTAGAAGTTACATAATGGTACAGATTTAGTACAACATAACATACATGGTAATGCATAGTGGTTATGGGTCTAGGTACACAAAATCTGGAGGGTACATGATAGTATATGATTATCTAAGGTTAATAGCCATAATAATAAATCTGGTATATGTAGACCGGCTTTGTAGTGGTAGCATATGGAAAATATAATGATATAATGGTTCATTAAAATAGAATATTGGAAAGTAGATATTAAACATATACACTGTGACATGTCATCATTTAACGGCTCTACGCGTTTCGTGTTGACTTAAACACTCATCAGGAGCAGATACACAGTGTATGGGTATCTATAATAGAAAGAAATATGCCATAATAATAAGGTAATGGACATAATGGAGAACATAGAAAAGAGAGGGAACAGCTATGGTCCCAATTACTCTCACCTAGTTATAATAAATGGGTAGGATCGTGGCATGATATTGTAAGAAGGGGGAAGCTATAGATAGCGTCATCCCGGGAGCCTTTGTTTGAATTAAAAAATATATTTTTGCTATATTTCTTGGTTCATAATTCAGTAATGTGGTTCAGATAAAGTCCCATCCTTAGTTGTTCCACTCAATATATCAGGGATGGAGGCATACTAGCTATTGCCTCAACTAAAAGTCCCAACCTTAGCCTTAGGCCCCGTTTTTCTGCTTTTGTAACTTGTTGTACAAGTGGCATTCAATTAACTTTTAGCAGTTCTTAGATTCTTTGGGTGCGCATTTGCCACACTATAAATACAGTGACTACGACTGGTAAACCTGCTCTTCAGTCTGCCATTTCAGTGAAAGGGAGAGGACCTTAAAGTCCAACTCCATCCAAAGCTATTTTGTTGGTTTGTTTTGAATATAGAGAGGAAAAAATACAATCTTTGTCAGTTTTTTTTTTTTTTTTTGAGTCAGAACTGGGCATGTGTCAAAAACAGAACATATGAAGTTCGTATTTGTTTTCATTCGAATACTAGTATAATAAACAGTCAATGCTCTAATGAAGAGGGGCGCTTAGACCATCCTAAAAGGGTTGACTTATTATGATATAAGCATACAATGAAACTAAATCTGGGCTTTATATGTTCTGCTTTTGATGCTTTAGTCCTTGCACACCCAATCCCTGATACAGCAAAGAGCCAACCTTCAAGCACCACACCGTGGAGAGTTGCCCAAGAAGAACCATTCCCTCTAAACTGCATATGACCTGACTGTTACCACCCTTTATGACCAGGCCATTTTTTTGCAATATGGCACTGAGTTACTTTAACCGATAACTGCGCGAAAGTGTGACGCTGTACCCAAATAAAATCCTTTTTTGCCCATTTTGGTGGTATTTAATCACCTTTGCGGTTTTTATTTTTTGTGCTATAAACAAAAAAGACCGTAAATTTTGAAAAAAAAACATGTACTCTTTTGTCTAAATCTCACGTTCTATACTGGTTTAAGCAGTCTGGGTAAGGTTCATCTTTCTCTACATCTATACATATTCAATGTCCGTTAATGATATTGACTCACTATTTATTTCTGAATATCTGCATACTCAATAAATGCTAATAATTTGATAAATATGTTTGTTGTTAAAACCATCAACATGAGTATTCATTCTTATCTTTGTGTTGTCCTTAGCATTTAATACATCACACCTGAATCTCCTGAAGAAGCTATGTAAAGCGAAACATGTTGCGTGGTAGTGTCTGTATATATGCCTTTCTATAGAACAATTGATTTTTGATATGGACGGAACATTTTTCTCATGTTTCTTACTATTGTAATAAAAATCAAATTTTATCTATTTGTAATTGTCCATTACATTTTCTATACCCAACACCTTAATAGTCCCGAGGTTTGTTACCTCCCCTCCCCTCTTTGCTTTATTCGATCATTGGGATGTGGTGTTTTACAGTAAAACCTTGGTTTGAGAGTAACTTGGTTTGAGAACGTTTTGCAAGACAAGTAAAAATGTTTTCTTGATATACAAGCGATGTCTTGATATAAAAGTAGCGTCATAGGTGTGCGCAGCCTATTGCATTAGGGTGTGCACCCCAAAGTTGCATTTGACTTCTTTACCAGTCTCTTCCCCACTTTCCATCCTGAAATAATGGGGGGGAAGGGGGAACCAGGGAGCACACAGGGGGACCCGAGGCAACAGAAAGATGAGGAACAGGGACAGGAGGGGTGGCATATATTGGTACCGATCCACTGTATTTTCCTCCTGTGGCAGCTGAATGTCGACGAGAGGGTGAGGAGGAGAAGCCTACTTTCAGCTGCTGCAGGAGGAAAATACAGATCGGTTCGACTAAATTCCACCCTGCTGCTTTTCCTGTCCAGTTTCTGAGGGTCAACAAGAAAAGGATTGCGTTTTTCCTGTCACCTGCTCCCCATTGACGGGTTGCCAACCCCAGGATTAGGGTGTGACCAGGCACACCTGGCACACCCCTTGTGCACGCCTATGAGTAGCGTAATGTCACAACTGAGTATAAAAAAAAGAAGAGAGGAGCCTCTAAGTGTAGCAATTCGGTTACATTTAATGAAGGTACAACATTTAAAAACTCACATGGTTGGTGATTAAAACAGGAGAATCTAAGTATGCAGGCATTTGGGGGAAAGCTGGATAGACCATTCTACTCACAGCCATTGATGTTTTCCCTTCCACAAGCTTCAAGCCTCGCTTTCAGATCACTCTACTGGAGCTCCTGCTGGATTTTGCTTCTAATCTCATTATGGAGGCTTCCATTTGTGGATGGAAATTTTATGGTTACATAACTTATCACATTGCTATAATCTTTTCATATGGACTATGAATAAATGGTTGTGGAATGAATCATTTGAATTTCCATTATTTCTTATGGGATTATTTGCTTTGATATACGAGTGCTTTGGATTACAAGCATGCTTCCGGAACCAATTATGCTCGCAATCCAAGGTTTTACTGTATTTTGATCTCTCTGTATAATTTTTTAATAATATATATCCTTCCGGGGCTGAAGTGGTTAAGGCAATCACATTTAAATTTTACTTATGTGTTTTTTTAGGGCCCAGGTGTGTGCTGTTGTCCTTATTTTCTACAACTTGCACTTTCAGTAGCTACTGTCAATCATTATGCTAGAACCATCTCAGCAGCAATGGCTGCCTGCGATGTGAGCCGTTGACAGAAGGAGGGGGAGAGCATGTCATCCATAGGCACAACTTGCTTTATACCATTGAATAGAGCGAGTGCAATGAGGTGACCATGCTAAAAAGACAGCATTGTCACCAACAAAGCAAAGTGAAAGAAACTGATAGGATCAACAGGTATCTTATACCTATAGTAAATCCTTTTTGAAAACAAAGGACACAAGTATTGTATATTGAACGATATTGAATATTTTATGGAGCCATTTGTTTAGATTTATTATTAGGGTTTGCCAGAGCTTTTTTTCTTAGAAAATAGATGCAGGAACTCAACCACGACCCCGTTCAGATTTCAAAAACAGTACAAGGGTCTTAAAGGGGCATTAAACACCAGGATTGCATTACATACAGACTGCAGAGTTCAGGGGCTTACACACAGAGTGCAGAGCTGTCACTTGTAAACACAGAAACCAGACTTCTGTGTTTACAAGTGATTGTGGTGAGCAGGCACCAAAGGGTCTGAGCCAAAGGTGGTGGAACTGAGTTCCCCCAAGTTCCCCCTGAAAAAAAGCCCTGGGGTTTGCAGACACTTTAGGCCCCGTACACACGACCGAACATGTCTGCTGAAACTGGTCCGACGGACATGTTCGGTCGTCTGTACAGACTCACCGGACATGTCCGATCGGCCGCCATCCCTCGCATGCGTCGAAGTGATTCGACGCATGCGTGGAAGCATTGACCTTCCAGCGTCGCTCACGTCGCCGCGTCATCGTCACGGCGAGGGTGCGGACACGTCACCGCGCTGTCTGTCCGCGCGGATTTCGGTTTGATGGCGTGTACAACCATCAGACCGAAATCTCCCAGCGGACATGTCCGATGAAAACGGTCCGGCGGACCGTTTTCATCGGACTGTCCGCTGGTGTGTACGAGGCCTTAGGGTAAAACCTAAACTAATAATTAAGAACTCTCTGAAAATGCATTATACTCAGACTTATACTCCTGCAAATAATATCGTATTGTGGCTGAAACGTCAAGACATAGATCATCTAAGTTCAATAATTCTATTATACTCCATTTATTTTCCAGCAAGGTGCATTCAAGGCTGACTTTTTCTATTTCAAATGGTACTGCTTAATTCTAAAATCATTTTTGCCAGCTTTATTCTGTCATATATACAGTTTTATAACGAGGATAATGACATTAAAGTGGGAGGAAATGAGACTACTGTAAAGCTTTCATAGGTAATTGGCCATCTATATTTGAACAGAACCACTTCAATGTTTTACTGAAGCAAGAGGAGAAATTGAAATATTCATAGGGATTACTTACAGAGAAGGGTAGTGCTGCTACGTGGGCATGCGTGGGATTGTGACAGAGACAAAGTTTGTTATCGTATGCTAAATCAGAGCATTATCACAGAATTAAACTGACAAAAGAAAAACTTCCCACATTTCTTATGCAAATTAGATCCTATAGATCCCCATCAGTCAGCTGCTTTCTATAATTTAATGGCAAAAGATTAGGACAAACTGCTGAGTGATACTTAAAGAAAAACTCTTATGCCACGTACACACGATCATTCAATCCGATGAGAGCGGTCTGATGGACCGTTTTCATCAGACCAAACCGATCATGTGTGGACCCCATCGGCATTCTGAGCATGCCTGGATTTTTAACCAATGGACGTGCCTACAAACGATCGTTTTTTTTTCTATCGGTTAGGTATCCATCGGTTAATTTTAAAACAAGTTTCACATTTTTTAACCGATTGTTTTAAAATTAACGATCGTTTGTAGGCACGTCCATCGGTTAAAAATCCACGCATTCTCAGAATCAAGTTGACGCATGCTTGGAAGCATTAAAAAAAATTTCAGCACGTCGTTGTGCTTTACATGACCGCGTTCTGTCACGATCGTTTTTTTAACCGATGGTGTGTAGGCACGACTGACCATCAGTCAGCTTCATCGTTTAACTGATGGAAAAATCCATCAGACCGTTCTCATCGGATTGACCGATCGTGTGTACAGGGCATAATTCTTCCAAAGGACCACTTATTAGTTAGGGTTATGTATTCACCCGCAGTTTAGTTATTCTTACCAGGTTCATTTAAAACGTATCTATAACACAGCCCAACCAAAATATTTTTTTTCTTACTGCCTTGCTTTTTAGACCAGTTTTTGGGGTTATTTGGGGTGCTGATTCGGAAAATGTAGTAAACAGGAAAAAGGTATACCGTGGTAAGACATAAAAGTGTAACAACAAATAAAGTGATGATGAGGACTGCTGTGATTAACCAATTGATATAAACAAGGTAACATACATACAAAAAAATAAATTAAAAAAATTGCGCTCCAATCCGATCCAGCAAAAAACAAACAGAAGGGGATCCGTGAAGAGATTGGAGGGCAGTCAGGTGTAATTGGACAGCCGGTCCATTTACATCTGACTGCTCATAGAACAGAGTGAGCTGTGAACTGTATCCATGTCCGTGCATAAGCTGAACGGACATGGATCTGTCATCCTACTGCTCTGCTCTGCTCAGCAGGGGATCAGCGGACAGATCCCCTGCTGAGAAAAAGGGATCCGGTCTATGTGAAAAGGACCTTACAAAGAGAGGGAAATCCTTTTTGATATGGCCATACACAGCCCAAATTTTGTCAGATTTCACTGATGAAATACGCTTCCAGGGTAGCCCTGAATGGAACCACCCGACTCGATACCCAGGAGCCTCTGTCAGAATCAGGGCAGCCGCTCCATTAGGGGTGCAGGGGTGCCGCCCCCCTAATCCATGCGTCCAGACCCTAATCTACATGCAGGGCACTGGAAACATGGATTCCAATGACTTTTTTTTTAAGCACATGATTAGAGCCGGAGGCTTAAAAAAAGGGTGGTCTCAGGGTGCAGAGCACTGCGCTATGAGCCCACCTAGTTGTGTGACATTAGTGAATTAATATTTGATATTGTCTTCCTGATTCTCCTCCCGGTCAATCAGGAAGCTCGGCCGAGATTAGAAGCAACCATAGTGGCCAAAAAAGGAGAAGATGCAGGGTGAAGCTGCCGAGGAGATGGCGATGAGGAGACATTGAGGAGGCCTGCGACCTAGATGGGGTAAGTACGGGGGTTTGCCGATTGACCAAGAGATGGGGGGATTTTTACCTGACCAACGGAGCGGACGGGGGGATTCGACAATGGCGATGGTGATGGTATTGCTTGTCGCTCACCCCCCCCCCCCAAAAAAAATGGAGCACCAGCCGCCATTGGTCAGAATACAGATAGGTAGATTCACTAAGAGTTAGGTCGGCTTATCAATAGTAATGTCAAGTATGGCCGCCGTTCCCACGTCGAAATTTGAATTTTTTACGTCGTTTGCGTAAGTCGTCCGTGAATCGGGATTTACGTCATTTACGTCCACATCGAAATCAATAGGCCCGTGCGGCGTACTTATAGCCGCAATGCACACTGGGAAATGTAGGCGCCCGGCGCATGCGCAGTAAAAAAAAACTTAAAAAACGTGAGGTCAAGCCTCATTAGCATAAAACATGCCCCCCTCAAACACATTTGAATTAGGCGCCCTTACGCCTGCCGATTTAGGCTACGCCGCCGTAAGTTAGCAGGCAAGTACATTGTGAATCATGTACTTGCCTCGCTAACTTACGGCGGCGTAGCTTAAATTCCTTAAACTACGCCGCCGCAAAGTTGCGGCATTGTACGTGAATCTACCTAAGAATGTCCAGGCGTAGGGGATTCCTCCATTCATTTTGTTGGTGTGGATGGGGGAATCTGTTCAAACTGTCTATGGCCAGCTTTACAATTGATGTTTTAAACCTTCCCTACTGCAGCCTACCTGATAACATGCTTACCTTAAGCCATGCCCGATGCTGTCCAGCCCACAAAGGAATCCTCTGCTTGGCCTTCTTTGGGGTTGAATCGTTGTTAAAAGTAAGTAAGTTAGTATGTTACTGGGGATGGTGGGGGGGAGGCGCACTCAAGGGGGGTGGGTGGCATTAATTAAAGGAGAACTTCACTAAAGGTCAAGTTGTCCTTTAAGGTTAAAAAGTAAAAGCAGTCACCCTAGATGACGGTTTTGTTTTACAAATGCAGGTCCACTCACATATATAACAGATAATTGGACTTGGACTTTGCTTAGCTATATGGCTGTCTCTGTAACATTACATTAATTCAGCAGGCAGCAGTGTTTAGGTGATAGTTGATGGAAAATCACATGATCTATATCAGATTCTTTGTTCCTCTGCATTCTCCAACTGCTGAGAAATGACAGTTGATGTGGTATATCGAGATGTCAAATGATTTCATTCCATGGCAACAATGCATGCTCATTCCACTCTGTTAAACAAAGCAAAAAAGAAATTTAGTAAAAAAAAAAAATGTGTAGAAAGTATCCTAATCTCAACATGAAAAACAGCTGCAGTATGCTGCAAAAGATCTAAACCGTTGCTGTGGATAAATCCAGATCATTTCCCAAATGAGAAATGAGTAATATCATTCCTATGGTCAAAGTTCAGTGGAAGGTTTAATAGAAATCACATCAATTGCCTTGATCTGTCTCAACAGTCCTGTGTAGAACCCTGGTCACAATTAATTTAATACGGATTATAAACTTAAGCGATTATAAAAATTAAATATGCTACGCGTCTGCATTTTTCATCTTTCGTTACACTGTAGCATGGGTTATTCTGTACTGGAATGCTCTTTTTTATCATTAACTTATACAGCGCCAACATTTTTTTACTGTGAGGTACAAAATTATATCATATGGGTTAGAAAAATACCATGCGCTAATATGATAAAAAAAAAAAAAAAGATTTAGAATTCAGCCCAAAGGAACTTAAAAGGACAGAAGAAGATAAATACAAGAAATACGTTTTTTTTGGTGGTAGTAGTGGAATGGTCTGTGACGGTGTAATGATTGGAGCAAGGTAAATATGGCTGTGATTTAAATGCTCACTAAAGGAAAAAAATGTAAGCTAAATAGCTTCCTTTACCTTACTGCAGTCCTGATTTCATGTCATCATTGTTCGTTTTTGCTCTGATGTTGCTGTAATCCTTCTCTGTTCTGAACACTTCCTGGTTGTCTGTTTCCTGATGAAAAACGTCATGGGAGTTTTCTCTCTGTGGTCACTAATCAAGGAGGTGTGATTACTGTGTGTCTAAAACCCCACAGCACCAATCAGTTTCGTTTTACAAACCATCACTGCCCTGTATTGGCTCTGAGTCTCTGTACATCACACAAGCAGGAAACAGCATTCAAAAACGAAACTGAAACTGTAGGGACATTATATGATTGATTTTTATCTATTTTTAATCATTTTTAAAAGGAATCAGTTAACTATTATGTCTCTATACCCTGTAAACAGTAATTTCAGCAAAAAAAAAAAAAAAATTCCTTTACAACTCCTTTAAGTTTTTTAGTGTTTCCTGAAAAAAAGATTTATGTTGTATATAATGGCTTGGAAATTGTATGAATGCATGTAGTGTACAATTCAATAGGTAGGGAATAGCATGAAAGAAGTCTTGGTGTTTGCAAAACGTAGTATAAAGAATAGGCAAAAGAAACATGAGGGTTTATACCCAGAGAAAACATTGTTTTATTGATAGGACAAATCTCCATATTAACATAGTAGGAACTAGTGAATGCTCGTGGACATCCTAAATGCTAAAATTAGACACTATGGGCCAGATTCATGTACATTTTCGGCGGCGTAACGTATCGCATTTACGTTACACTGCCGCAAGTTTTACAGGCAAGTGCTTGATTCACAAAGCACTTGCCTGTAAAGTTGTGGCGGCGTAGCGTAAATCCCTCCGGCGCAAGCCCGCCTAATTCAAATGATCCGGGTAGGGGGCGTGGATCATTTAAATGAGGCGCGTTCCCGTGCCGAACGTACTGCGCATGCTCCGTTTTGAAATTTCACGCCGTGCTTTGCGCAAAATGACGTCGCACCAACGTCATTTTTTTAACGTCGACGTGAGTTACGTCCTTTCCTATTCACGGACGACTTACGCAAAAAAAAAAATCAAAATTCGACGCGGGAACAACGGCCATACTTTAACATGGCAGGTCTAAATATAGGCCACAAAATAGCAGCTCTAACTATACGCCGGGAAAAGCCGACTAGCGACGACGTAAGAGAATGCGACGGCCGAGCGTACCTTCGTGGATCGAAGGAAAATGCTAATTAGCATACCCGACGCTGGAAAACGACATGAACTCCACCCAGCGGTGGCCGAAGTATTGCAGCCTAAGATCCGAAGGCGTACAAAGCCGTAAGCCTGTCGGATCTTAGCCAAAAGCCATCGTATCTTGTTTGTGAATCACAAATTAAGATACGACGCGGCAAATTTGAAAATACTCCGGCGTATTTGTTCTGTGAATCTGGCCCTATATTCAGTTCATCCTAGACTGACCTGTATGACTTGGGAGGATGAAGGTGGCCTCTCTTACTGCTTCAGGCCAAGAACCACCTTGGCAGGAGTATAGGGAATGCTGGGATGAAAGAGTGGCAGTAGTCCCTATGGACAGTGATGACATCATTGGAACTTGACAGCACTGTCAACAATCAGCTAGGAGTACTGGAAGACCAAGGTCACCAATAAGAATAGGTCAGCAACAGGCTAGGGTAAGCAACGACTGGGCAAACTGGTACAAAATTGGCAGGCAGAGACAGAGGAACAAGCACCTTTGAGCAGAGACTTACCAAAGTGGGAGGCAAGAATAGCAGTCAGAGAACAAGCAGTGGATGCATGCAGGCATTTTAAATGCTAAAGTTTGGCTTCATTCCATCTTCATTTTATCATAGACATGCCTTGGTCTACATGTGTCAGGTATTTGGATGGAGAGCCTGAGATAAGGGTGGCCTTTCTTACTGTCCCAGGCCCAGCACCCTAGGCAGGAGTGCAGGGAGTGCCATGGCAAAAAGAGTAGCATGATGTCACTGGTGCCACTGGAGCTCAAGCGCAATCTCGACAAGCAGCTAGGGGTCACAGAAGATGAGGGTCACCAAATAAGAATATTTTAGGAACAGCAACTTTTAGGCATCAAGGAACCAAAGTGGAGGGCTGGAGCTGTAGTTAGAGAACAAGCTGCAGTTGCTTGTGGGCATCTTAAATGCTAGAGTTTGGCACCTTTTGGTCAGAGAGGTACTTGGAATCAGGCTCCACTGCAGAATCACTGGTCCTAGGAGTACGGCTGAAGATCTCTCAGCACTAGGTTCTTGCCAGCCTTAACTTTAAATAGCCCACTAGACACCATGATTAGAAAAGAGCATGCATACAATAATGCACAGTTCTATGAGTAGAACTAGGTACACATGCATGTGCAGGTGCTCATGCTGAAATTCACCTATGACTGGCTCGATCTTCCTGACAACTCAGCTATTCACTCAACTCTGCTAACTGTTTGGTGACGTTGCACATAAAACTAAACTAAACTGTGAGATGGACTGATGTACCGTATTTTTCGCTCCATAAGGCACACTTCCCCCCCCCCTAAAAAAATGCGGAGAAATGCCTGTGCGTCTTATGGAGCGAATACTAACAGCCCCCCACCGTTGTTGCTGCCACCACCATCTCACAATACAGGGTGTCCGTCTCCCTCGAGCGCCGGGCAATCTCATGTCACTCAAAGAAGAAAGAAAACAGAGCAGCCACAGCAGCCGTATGGAGTATGGCCGCTCAGGCTGCTCTGTCTTCTGAGTGACAGGTAGACAGGTGACTGTGATGACATCCTCGCCAGTCGCCAGGCACAGAACAGACTGCATTTGAAGCGGGAGTTCACCCGAATTTTTTTTTAACATTAGATTGATGCTCATTTTGTCAAGGGGAATCGGGTGTTTTTTTAAAATCGAAGCTGTACTTACCGTTTTAGAGAGCGATCTTCTCCGCCGCTTCCGGGTATGGTCTTCGGGGCTGGGCGTTCCTATTTGATTGACAGGCTTCCGACGGTCGCATACATCGCGTCACGAGTAGCCGAAAGAAGCCGAACGTCGGTGCGGCTCTATACGGCGCCTGCGCACCGACGTTCGGCTACTTTCGGAAAATCATGACGCGATGTATGCGACCGTAGGAAGCCTATCAGAAGCCTGTCAATCAAATAGGAATGCCGAGTCCCGCAGCCCATACCCGGAAGCGGCGGAGAAGATCTATCTCTAAAACGGTAAGTACTGCTTTGATTTAAATAAAACTACCCGATTTCCCTTGACAAAATGAGCATCAATCTAATGTTAAAAATTACGTTTTCGGGTGAACCTCCACTTTAATGGACACAGGTAAGGCTGCAAGTCAGGATGCATTAAATGGGCACAAGTCAGGCTGCATTTTATGGGACTGGTAAGGCTGCATTTATTTGGCACAGGTCAGGCTGCATTTCATGGGCATTGGTAAATATTTTGGTACACCATTTGGCTTCAGTTTTTTTTTTTCTAGTTTTCCTCCTCTAAAACCTAGGTGCGTCTTATGGAGCAAAAAATACGGTAACTAAATTGTGAGATGGATGGATGACAATTACATCAGTGTTACAGCTGGTGAACACAATAGTTAAGTTCTAATGCTGCGTACACACGATCAGAAAAGTGTGGATTTTTTTCCAACGGAATGTTGGCTCAAACTTGTGTTGCATACACACGGTCACACAATCTCTCAAATCTTTGTTGTTGGAAATTCTGACAGAAAAAGTCTGATGGAGCTCACATCGAACTTCTCTTGTCAGAAATTCTGACTGTGTGTACGCGGCATTAGAGTAAATAAAGCTCCCACCAATTGTTGGACCTTGTTCACATTACCACCTATAGAGGAGTGCTTGGAAAACGTCGGGTTTGCTACATGGAAGCACTCAAGAGTTAATATAGGGCTCGAAAAAAAGAACCAGCATGTGGAGAGGACACAGACATCTTAAACCTTGTACACACAATCAGATTTCCATTGGACAAATCTATGGATTTTTGTCCGAAGGGCGTTGGCCGTGAACTTGTTCTGCATACAGACGGCAGAACTTTTTCAGCCAACATACACAAAACTATGGGCCAAATCCACAAAGACCCGGCGTAACGGCAAAATTCTAATTTAAGTTACACTGCCTTAAAATTTCTACCTAAGTGCCCGATCCACAAAGCACTTACCTAGAAATTTCTGGCCGTGTAACTTAAATTCCGCTGGCGCAAGGCGTTCCTCATTTCATGGGGGCGATTCCCATTTAAATGAGGCGCGCTCCCGCGCCGGCCGTACTGCGCATGCTCGTGATGTCATTTTCCCGACGTGCATAGCGCGAAATTACGTTACGCCAGGCTTTGTGGATTGCGACGGGTCAATAAAGTTGCGTCAAAAAAAAAAAGATACGGCGCGGAAAAAAAATTCAAATTCGAAAAAAAAACGCGTCGCTAGACAGAAGGGTCTACTTTTACATGGTGTACTAACTTTACACCATGTAAAAGCAGCCCTAATTTTGCGTATGCAACTTAATACTTACGGAGAAAAAACGAAGCAGAAAAGCTTCGTGGATCTCCGTAAGTCCTAATTTGCATACCCGAGGCGGCATTTCGACACGAAATGCCCCCAGCGGCGGATGCGGTACTGCATCCTAAGATCCGGCAGTGTAATTCAATTACACATGCCGGATCTTCTCCCTAACTATGGAAAACTGATTCTGTGGATCAGTTCCATAGTTAGGACCAGGGATACGACGGAGTAACAGCAGTTACTCCGTCGTATCTCTTTTGAGGATTTGGCCCTATGTGTTTTTTCTGCTCTTTAGCACCACCCTTTGGACAACTTCTGCTAATGTTGTGCTATGGTTAGCATTGGTTTGGAGCATGCATGTTTGTACTTTGGATTTTAGTCCGATAGACTTGTGTACACACGATCGGATAATCTGACGGAACACATTTGTTGTCAGACAATTTGAGAGCATGCCCATCCAACATGTGTTGTCGGAAATTCTGACAACAATTGTCCGATGGAGCATACAAAAGGTCGGATTATGAGACAAAACACGTCCATCACACAATTGTCGGAATATCTGATCGTGTAAACGGGCCTTAACACTACCAGCATGGTTAAATGCAGAAAAAAGGCTTTCTAGGGCTTTAGCGCTGGAGTGTAAGAGAGATAGAAGAAGAAACGTACTTCCAGAGAGTCAAGTATGTACTGTTTTCTTTTGCAGGGAAGTGTTTTTAACCTTTTACACTCAATGGGCCAGATCCACAAAGAAGTTATGCTGGCGTATCTATTGATACGCCGCGTAACTTCTATTTTGCTCCGGCGTATCTTTGTTTTGTATCCACAAAACAAGATACGCCTGAAGCTGGGCTAGATCCGACTGGCATACGTCTTAGTACGCCGTCGGATCTAAGGTGCATATTTACGCTGGCCGCTAGGTGGCGCTTCTGTCGATTTCCTCAATGAGTATGCAAATTAGCTAGGTACGCCAATCCACAAACGTACGTCTGGCGGCAAATTTTTTTACTTCGTTTCCGTAAGGCTTTTTTCGGCGTAACCTTACCCCTGCTATATGAGGCGTAGCCAATGTTAAGTATGGACGTCGGGCCAGCGTCGAATTTTCCGTCGTGTACGTCGTTTGCGTAAAACGTTCGCAATAGGGCTTTGCGTAGAATGACGTTCATGTCGAAAGCATTGGCTTGTTGCGGGTTAATTTGGAGCATGCGCACTGGGATACCCCCACGGACGGCGCATGCGCCGTTCAGAAAAAACGTCATTTGCGTTGGGTCAAGACGTGTTAACATAAAACATGCCCACATCTTATCTATTTGAATTGCGCGCCCTTACGCCGACACAGTTACACTACGCCGCCGTAACATACGGCGCAAATTATTTCAGGATACGGAATATACGCTGAAAGTTACGGCGGCATAGTGTATCTGAGATATGCTACGCCGGACGGAAAAATGCGCGGAGGTACATGGATCTGGCCCAATATGTTTTTTTTTTATTATTTTCAAAGCAGAAAATGAGAAAAAAAAAATAGTACAGCAGCATAAGGCACTAGTAATAGCATGGAAGGTACAGAACTGCATACAGTATAGTGAACAATCGTATACAACAAAAAGGTGTTTTTAAACTTTTAAAGACCTGACAGGGGGCATAAAAAAATAAAAAAAGACCTGACAGGGTTTCTTTAATAGTGTGAGGCAGGAAAAGGTGGGCAAGCCGCTGCCTCAGCAAGGAAACACCAAAGCCTCACCTATCAGAATTGCAAACAGAAATGTTCTATTTTTATGACTTTTTTGTTGTGTTTTTATTTTTTTTGGGCCTTTTTTTTTCATTTACATGGTGTGCAGGAAACCAGGTTGCAATCTCCAGCTGGTTGACCTTGTTGTAGGTATAATTAGCCCACCTTTTAACGCCTGCTGTGAGGTGTGACAAGAAACTGTGTAACACCAGCATTTATTCAATGTGCCTAACACAGGCGCAGCCATTGGATTTGTTTTTTTAACATGCCGAGAAAAAATGAATTGGAAGAGATTTTACTTCTCTGAAAATACGAGGCTGCAGTGGGGAAACCATGGTGTAGTTTAAGGGAATACATATTTAAATTTACAGTATGTATCGGGGTATTGCGCGCTCCGGCGTATAGCGCGCACCCCTAAAGTGGACCCGCATTCCTGTAAAAAAAAACATTTTAGTACTTACAGTTTTGGTGTCTTGCGCGGCGTCCATTGGCGGCCTCGGGTGTCCTCTTCGTCGGGTCCGGCGTCCTTCTGCGGTGTCCTCCCCGCTCGATCCCCGCTTTCCCGCGCCGAGTTTGAACAATGCGCCGGCATACACCGAGCGCAGTACACTCGTGTATAGTCGGGCAGGCTCGGCTACTCTCGCGCTCACGTCCTGTACGTCCAGGAAGTGAGCGCGAGAGGAGCCGAGCCTGCCCGAGTATACACGAGTGTACTGCGCTCGGTATATGCCGGCGCAGTGTTCAAACTCGGGCGGGGAAAGCCGGTATCGGCGTATATCGCGCACCCACGATTTTGCCCTGATTTTCAGGGCAAAAAAGTGCACGGTATACGCCGATAAATACGGTAGTTACTGTAATGTTTACCTGAAAGTGATTTTTATTAAGGCCCATCTCTAAATTACCCCATATTGGTTTAACCACTTCAGCCCCGGAAGAATTGGCTGCTCCACGACCAGGCCATTTTTTCCGACACAGCACTGCGTTGCTTTAACTGACAATTGCGCGGTCGTGCGACGGTGTCCCCAACAAAATTGACGTCCTTTTTTTCTCACAAATAGAGCTTTCTTTTGGTGGTATTTGATAACATCTGCAGTTTTTATTTTTTGTGCTATAAACAAAAAAACACAGACAATTTTGAAATAAACACTATTTTGTACTTTTTGCTGTAATAAATAGCCCATTTAAAAAAAAAGGAAGCTAATTATTCCCTAGTTTGGGCCGATATGTATTCTTCTACATATTTTTAGTAATAAAAAATCGCAAATCGCATATATTTATTGGTTTGCACAAAAGTTATAACGTCTACAATATAGGGGATAGATTCATGGCATTTTTATTATTATTATTATTTTCTTTACTATTAATGGAGCCGATCTGCGATTTTTATCGGGACTACAACATCATGGTGGACACATCGGACACTTTTGACAAATTTTTGGGACTATTGGCATTTATATAGCGATTAGTGCTATAAAAATGCACTGATTACTGTGTAAATGTCACTGGCAGGGAAGGGGAGATCAAGGGGTTAACTGTGTTCCCTAATGTGTGTTCTAATTCTGGAGGGATGGGACTCACTATAGGAGATGACAGATCGTGGTTCCCAGCTTGTAGGAACTCAGGGGGCCAGATTCAGGAAGCTATTACGCCCGCGCAACCATAGGTTGCGCGGCGCAATAGCTGTTTTGCTCCCGCGTAGCGAATGCCCCTGATTCAGGAACATCGATACGCGGACTGCAGCCTAGGATATGACAGACATAAGCCTCCTTATGCCTTCATATCTCAGGCTGCATTCTTGCGTTGGCCGCTAGGGGGCGCGGCCATTGTGATCGGCGTATAGTATGCAAATTGCATACTACCACCGATTCACAAAAGTTGCGCGGGCCCTGCGCACGCAAGGTACGGAGTTTCCGTACGGCGACTTTAGCGCAAGGTTGCTCCTGCTGTAGCAGGGGCAGCCAATGCTAAAGTATAGCCGCCCTTCCCGCTCGTGAAATTTAAATTTCACGTCGTTTACGTAAGTGATTCGTGAATGGCGCTGGACGCCATTCACGTTCACTTAGAAGCAAATGACGTCCTTGCGACGTCATTTGCCGCAATGCACGTCGGGAAAGTTTCCCGACGGAGCATGCGCTGTTCGCTCGGCGCGGGAGCGCGCCTAATTTAAATGATTCCCGCCCCCGGCGGGATCATTTACATTAGGCAGCCTTACGCACGGCTATTTAGCATATCGCCCGCGCAATTTACGGAGCTACTGCTCCGTGAATCGCGGGCATTTCAAAATATTTGCGTGGGCGCAGAGCAAAAATCGTTGCCCTTTGCCCACGCAAATATTGCACGGATCTACCTGAATCTGGCCCAGGATCTGCATCTCCTCTCCTCCCCTCCTGTTCACACACACACACACGTCCCTTTTCTACCTCTCATGCTCACGATTGCTCGTTGCCGGCGGTCATCGCAACAGTCGGTCACGAGCATTGTCACCCACGCTGTGCAGCGGGCACGCGCACACCTCCGGCGGCACGCGCGCGCCCGATATTCCGCTTAAAGGGATCGACATACAGCTACGACGGTCCGCGGCAACGAGCCGACCTGCCGCAGTAAAATGACGGTGGCTGGTCGGGAAGCGGTTAAAAAAAAAATACAAAAAAAAAAGTAAATACATTCCTTAATGCCCAACTGAAGCATTTTGATTTACCAAGTGTAATGCAGACAGGATGCATATCCAATATTAAATCGGAACGTATTGAAGATAAAGACACGCCACAAGTGTGTGTGTTCATGAATGTTACAAGAAGTGGGTTGAATGAAACTGGCTGTCATTCAAACCTAACGAAGAACACCATCTAGAAAACAAGCACAGTTTCTGCAAGGGATAATGCCAGATTGATCTTTTAACCACTTGCCGCCCGCCAATGACAAATTGACGTCGGCAAAGTGGTTGTAGA
The DNA here is from genome assembly GCF_905171775.1 of Rana temporaria. NCBI lineage: Eukaryota > Metazoa > Chordata > Amphibia > Anura > Ranidae > Rana > Rana temporaria. Next base: position 448,275,639 of record NC_053492.1, on the reverse strand, counting down.
ATCCTGACTGGACGTCATATGACGTCCTCAGGATTCTGAGCCGATGCGCGCCCCCGGGGGCGCGCATCGTGGCGATCGTTATTGCGGGGTGTCAGTCTGACACCCCGCAACACCGATCTCGGTAAAGAGTCTCTCACGGAGACTCTTTATCACGTGATCAGCCGTGTCCAACCACGGCTGATCACGATGTAAACAGGAAGAGCCGTTGATGGCTCTTCCTCACTCGCGTCTGACAGACGCGAGTAGAGGAGAGCCGATCGGCGGCTCTCCTGACAGGGGGGGTTCGCGCTGATTGTTTATCAGCGCAGCCCCCCCTCGGATCGCCACATGGACCACCAGGGAAGCCCACCCTGGACCACCAGGGAAGGGCAAGAAGAAAAAAAAAACGGGGGCAAAAAAAAAGTCTAAAAAAATAAAAAAAAAGTTTGAAAAAAAAATAAATAAGTCTGGAAAAATAAATAAAGATGCCAATCAGTGCCCACAAATGGGCACTGACTGGCAACAAAAGGAAAACAGTGCCGCCCCACAGTGTCCATCAGTGCCGCCCCACAGTGTCCATCAGTGCCACCCCACAGTGTCCATCAGTGCCGCCCCACAGTGTCCATCAGTGCCACCCCCACAGTGCCCATCTGTGCCACCCCACAGTGCCCATCTGTGCCACCCCACAGTGCCCATCAGTGCCGCCCATGAGTGCCCATCAGTGCCGCCCATGTGTGCCCATCAGTGCCGCCTATGTGTGCCCATCAGTGCCGCCTATGAGTGCCCATCAGTGCTGCATATCAGCGCCCATCAGTGCCGCATACCAGCGCCGCCAATCAGTGCCTCCTCATCTGTGCCCGTCAGTACTACCTCATCGATGTCCATCAGTGCCATCTCATCTGTGCCCATCAGTGCCGCCATATCAGTGCCCATAATTGAAAGAGAAAACTTACTTATTTACAAAAAAAATCCAGAAAAAAATTAAAACGTAATTTTTTTTCAAAATTTCCAGTCTTTTTTTAGTTGTTGCGCAAAAAAAAAAAATCGCAGAGGTGATCAAATACCACCAAAAGAAAGCTCTATTTGTGGGGAAAAAAGGACGCCAATTTTGTTTGGGTACAGTGTAGCACGACCGCGCAATTGCCATTCAAAGTGCGACAGTGCTGAAAGCTGAAAATTGGCTTGGGCGGGAAGGTGTATACGTGCCCTGTATTGAAGTGGTTAATAATTTATTTATTTATTTTTACAATTAAATGTTTTATTATCTTTAAAAAAAATGCTTTTTTTCAACATCCTAGACTTTTTTGTTTACATATGTTTACACACACCTCTCAATATTTCCTATAATGTTCTATTGATTTCTTAGAATAAAGTAAATGCATAGCTCAGTTTTGACACATCTTATATTCCACAGTCAAGGTCTTCCCAGCTATAATACAGACAATATTTGATTTCAAATCATTCTGCTATAATTATTTATCTCAATTGAAATCCTTATTGTTTACAATTCAGGGTCAGAAAGGTGCCTTTGTGGACAGATATAGCTTCGTTTACACGGTGTCAAGCATTTAAAATGAGGTTGTATGACCAACTGCACAATAACCATTGAACTGTGAAGGCCAGCGGCTGATGACATTCCAGGCATTTTGTAAAGATATATCATATTGTTCTCACATGTTTATTGTCTTCTTGCATTGTTAGAAAAGTTCAAAAGTTTGAATTCTTAACGCAAATAAAAATATGGACTGTAACACCTTGAAGATTCAAGACGTCTTTTGTGCCTATCCTATTGCTTTATAAGTACATATTTCTATAAGCCTTTCATTAAAGCTTGAACATAAAATATTAACATACCACTGTCTAAATGGTTCAATAATCTGTTGTATTGTATACAGCATAATATAGACGTAACAACAGCATCGAAATCACAAACTATAACATTTAATATTATTTCAGTGTGGCATGACAAGCTTCAATATCATGATTCTTTGCGGTGAATATATAGCTCTTAATAAAAAAAATAGTTCTTTATTATCAAAAGGAAATGTACGGTAAATACACATTCGTAGAAAAAAAATAATAATTGAAATGGACCTACAGTATGCCTAAAGGAGTTGTAAAGGAATTTTTTTTTTTGCTGAAATGACTGTTTACAGGGTATAGAGACATAATAGTTAACTGATTCCTTTTAAAAAAAGATTAAACATAGATAAAAATCAATCATATAAATGTACCTGTAGTTTCTAGTTTAGTTTTTGCATGTTGTTTCCTGCTTCTGTGATGTACAGAGCCACAGAGCCAATACAGGGCAGTGATGGTTTGGAAAACGAAACTGATTGGTGCTGAGGGGTTTTAGACACACAGGGCCATATTCTTAGATATCTCCGGCGGCGTAACGTATGTCCTTTACGTTACTCCGCCGCAAGTTTAACTGGCAAGTGCCTGATTCCCAAACCACTTACCTGTAAACTTGCGGCGGCGTAGCGTAAAGTCCACCCGCGCAAGCACTCCTAATTCAAATGATCCTGGTAGGGGGCGTGGATCATTTAAATTAGGCGCGCTCCCGCGCCGATCGTAATGCGCATGCTCCGTTGGGTAAATTACCCGACGTGCATTGCGCTAAATGACGTCTCACGGACGTCATTTGTTTTGACGGTAACGTAAATCATTCACGGACGACTTACGCAAACGACGTTAAATTTTCAAATTTCGACGCGGGAACTACGGCCATACTTAACATTGAGTACGCCACCTAGGGGGCATCTTTATCTTTACGCCACGTATCACTTACGGAAACGACGTAAAATCACTACGACGGGCAAGCGTACGTTAGAGAATCGGCACGACTAGTCATTTGCATATTCTACGCTGACCGCAAAGGAAACGCCACCTAGCGGTCAGCGTAGATATTGCAGCCTAAGATACAACGGCGCAGGCCGTCGTATCTTAGGCATGTTTAAGTGTATCTCAGTTTGAGAATACACTTAAACATAGGACGGCCTTAGAATCGGACTTACGTCGGCGTATCTGCTGATATGCCGGCGTAAATTCTTTAAGAATATGGCCCACAGTAATCACACCTCCTTGAGAAAGCTCCCAGTACTGTGGTTATCGGGAAACAGACAACCAGGAAGTGTGGAGATCAGAGAAGAATTACAGCAACTTGAGAGCAAAAAATGAACAATGAGGACATGAAAACAGCACTGCATTAAGGTAAAGGAAGATATTAAGATAAAAAAAAATGTCCTTTACAAATCCTTTAATGTTGAGAAAGATATTTACTATAAACAGTAAACTCCTGTTTTTTTAGGAAGCGTCAGGCAGGACGCAATCTGATTTGACCCAAGAGTGTGGATGTAAAAAATGGCTGTGGCTTTTACTATTAAGCCCCAAAAATTATTATTATTATTATTATTATTATAAAGGATTTATAAAATGCCACCAGTTTGGGCAGCGCTTTACAATATAAAACTAGACAACACAGCAACACGGTGCAGCCGGCCCCCTGATCTACATGCAGGGTACCAGACCATGGATTTCAATCAAGGGTATCTTTTTTTTAGGCACGTGATTAAAGCCAGAGGCTCTAATAAGTATCAAAAAAAGGGTAAAGCCTAATAGTGAATGAGTATTCTCTATTGTGACACTTATTCTCCTCCCGCTGGAGGAGGAGGGAGGAGACGCAGGGGAAGCGAGAAAGCAGGCGCCCGCATCCAAGAGAGAAACCAACGTTGCCCGGAGCGCTGCCTGCGAGATGCGGTAAGTGCAGGCCCCCGACTACTGGCTGACCAAGCCCCCAATGACCGTGACCCCAATGACTCGGCCAGCCGACCAACCTGGTGGAAGCGTGGTGGATGACGTCCGTGACCCGACCACCAGCCGCCGCTGCAGCAACAATGCAATTCAATATGAGAGAGTTAAAGTGTTTGTTACTCTAAAAAAAAAGGATCCTGTTCCCTTAAAGGATGTTACACAGTGCTTGTGCTCTGTAATTTGGCCCCCTGTAGCACCTGAAATACCTGGCTGATCCTGCCTGGTTCTGCTCTCCCCCCTGTAAACTGACCACATTTATCATGGCTGCTAAGCCCTGACACGTTGTCAGTTTACGTGCCTCCATTATCCACAGCTCTACTCTGTCCTCCTCCTATAAAAACTATATTATGATGATACAATCCTTTCTGTTAAATAAGGACATGTGCCCCAATGCATGTGTTTTATTAAAGATATGCTTATTTCTGCCTTATTCCAGAGCACCTGCCGGTGCTCACGTGACTGCTCGCCGCTCTCCTTCTCTCCTCTCCTTTGAAATCAGGCAGAAATTTGCATATTTTTAATAAAACACATGCAGTGGGGCACATGTCTTTATTTAACAGAGAGGAGTGTATCATCATAATATAGTGGCTTTACAACCGCTTTAAGCCTCGTACACACTACTGTTTTCTTTTTATTCAACGCAGCAAGTTGAAAACTGACAGCTCAGGAGAAGACACGGTACTAACAATCCGATGTTGGTACAGCGATCTCTTATGCTGTGCTATTGTGTTTTGACAGGGGGACAGCCTCCCCTCCAGAACACTTCGGTCAGCCAATGGCTGAGAGCGCTGACTGGGAGCTGGTCAACAGACCCTTCTACAGAAGCCGGCTTCTGTAGGACCAGCTTTTCAAAGGGAGGAGAAGTACCATCTTAAACAGTTGTCACCGGAGCATTTGCCCCCTTTGGAAGACTTCCCCTCATCTCTTGATCTCACGACAGTTCTTAAATTCAGGATTTTAACATACCTTCTGTCTCAGTGACAATGGTCAAAAATAGGGATGATCTGAACCCAGAAGCTGGCTGCCATTGCTGAGCGAAATTCACCCATCCCTTAGTATACCTGTACGTCAGTGTTGCACCAACGTCAGTATTTTTACTGGCAGCCAGTAAAAAACAGGCAATTTTCTCCTGCCAGTAAAAGGAAAAGGTTACCAGTAAAAAATATGGCTGTGACGCTTGGCTAGGCCCGGAGCTGTCCGAGACCATCTGAATGCCCGCTATAGTGTGTTTGGCCAGCTCTGGCGGAGGCGGTGCCTGAGCATGTCTTGTGATGTCATGGTGCAAGGGAGTCAAGCAGAGCGGCCAGAGTCTCATGTGTGGGTCGGGAGCAAGGCAGGCTGGGAGCGGGACTGTCAGTGCTGTTTAGACTGGAGTGAACTGGAGGGATCACCTGGCGTGGAGAGTAACTGTCGCTGTGACTCAGGAGGGGACATGTTGTGTCGATGATCTGTGCTGTTGCACACTGCTGCCATTGTCACTTTGAGAGTCAGTTTCATATGTGTGTGCCTGACTAATTTCTTACCCTCCTGAGTCCTGTCCCTGAGCTACTTACTTACTATATTGAAAATAAAATAAGAAATATGTTTTTTGCATTATTATGTATCTTAAATCATATTTCTAATTGCATATTGTACTTGTTTGTAGCCTGAATACTGAAATTTGCACTTAAAACTGTAATTTTTTTACTTTTGGAAATACCAGTAAAAACTTGGCTGTGCCAGTAAATTTTGGGTGGTTTGTCAGTAAATTTCTATCTGATAGGTTGGCAACACTGCTGTACGTGCAGTGGTGGGGCTGGAAATCTCACACCTGCATCTCATTGACCTAAGTTTCCTGGGTTTGGACCAAACCCAAGCTCATTATCACTAGTCATCAACAGACACAGACTACAATAAAAAACTTAGTATAAGGCCCCGTACACACGACCGAGTTTCTCGGCAGAATTCAACCAGAAACTCGATCGGAGCTGTATTCTGCCGAGAAACCCAGCCGTGTGTACACTTTCGGCCTAGGAAACCGACTAGGATCTCGTCGGGCCAAATACAGAACATGTTCTCTATTTCCTCGTTAGTCAACGGGGAAACTTGGCTCGCCGAGATCCTCGGTGGCTTCACAATGAACTCGACGAGCAAAACGATGTGTTTTGCCCATCGAGTTCCTCGGACATGTGTACGGGGCCTAAGGTCTAACATCTCTTCATTCTATCCCAAAAATTTTTAAAAAATTTGGACTTTAAATTTAGTTTATTTTCATATATCTATTGGGGATGTGACAAGATGAATTTGTAGACCTGCACAGCTACCACAGCCATTAAGCCTCGTACACACGATCAGTCAATCCGATGAGAACGGTCTGAAGGACCGTTGTCATAGGTTAACCGATGAAGCTGACTGATGGTCCGTCACGCCTACACACCATCAGTTAAAAAAACGATCGTGTCAGAACGCTGTAACGTAAAACACAGCGACGTGCTGAAAAAAACGAAGTTCAATGCTTCCAACAATGCGTCGACTTGATTCTGAGCATGAGTGGATTTTTAACGGATGGTCGTGCCTACTAACGATCGGTTTTGACCTATCGGTTAGGAATCCATAGGTTTATTTTAAAGCAAGTTGGCTTTTTTTTAACCTATGGTTAAATAACCTATGGGGCCCACACATGATCGGTTTTGACCTATGAAAACGGTCCATCAGACCGTTGTCCTCTGGTTAACCTATCGTGTGTACGAGGCCTTACATAGAGTCCCTATATGTCCTGTTGTATCTCTAACATATTTCATACTATGCAGCATGCAATATGAGGAGTTGGATTTTGGACCACCCAAAGGTGGATGGCAACACTCAAAACTCCAGGGTGAAACTACAAGTCCCATCATGCCTCTGCCTATGGGAGACATGCTTGTAATGTCTCATGGGAATTGTAGATTTGCAACATCTCTAAACAATATAGGAAGCCAGATGATGAGTAAGCTTGTCATACTCCAGTTGTAAATTTAATATCATTGGCCCTGGAACATAAGTGAACAGTTATACAACCCTGCCTTTGCAAGTGTGTACCTCCAAGTGCCCAATGCACTTAAAGAATGGGATTTAAAACAGCATACTTTAGGGAGAGTTTGCTCCTTAAATTTATACATCTATGGAGACCCTACAGAAGAGATTGTGAATCAGCAGAAATAATGGCCAGCAAATGAGAGCCAGATGAGTATTTTATAGAGTGTCTATGGGGGTTATCCTCAAAAGAGATACTCCGACTTAACTGCTGTTCAGTCTGTGTGTAACTTTGGAAACGATCCTCAAAAGGCTTTTTCCAAAGTTACACAGAAGATCCGGCATGTGTAATTGAATTACACTGCCTAATTTTAGGATGCAGTACCGCATCCGCCGCTGGGGGCATTTCGAGTCGAAATGCCGTTGCTAGTATGCAAATTAGCACTTAAGGCGATCCACAAAGCTTTCTAGCTTCCTTTTTGCGCCGTAAGTGTTATTTTGCAAGTGTAAAATTAGGGCTCGTTTTACAAAGTGTAAAGTTAGTCACACCTTGTAAAGGCCCATTCAAGCAACGGCATTTGGTATGCTTTCCCGAGGGAGAACTCCACGTCAATTTGTAAAAAACAAAACCGGCATGGGTTCCCCCCCAGGAGCATACCAGGCCCTTAGGTCTGGCATGGGTTGTAAGGAGACCCCCCCACGCCGAAAAATTGACGTAGGGGGTCCCCCTACAATCCATACCAGACCCGTATCCAAAGCACGCTACCCGGCCGGCCAGGAAGGGAGTGGGGACGAGCGAGCGCCCCCCCCCCTCCTGAGCCGTGCCAGGCCGCGTGCCCTCAACATGGGGGGGTTGGGTGCTCTGGGGCAGGGGGGCGCACTGCGGGCCCCCCCACCCCAGAGCACCCTGTCCCCATGTTGATGAGGACAGGACCTCTTCCCGACAACCCTTGCCATTGGTTGTCGGGGTCTGCGGGCGGGAGGCTTATCGGAATCTGGGAGTCCCCTTTAATAAGGGGGCCCCCAGATACCGGCCCCCCACCCTAAGTGAATGGATATGGGGTACATCGTACCCCTATCCATTCACCTGGAGGCAAAAAGTAAAAGTTAATAAACACACAACACAAGGCTTTTTAAAATATTTTATTATTCTGCTCCGGACGCCCCCCCTGTCTTCGTTATTAGCTCAATTACCAGGGGGGGCTTCTTCTTCCGCTCTCCGGGGGTCTTCTCCGCTCTCCGGGGGGGGGTTTCTTCTTCCGCTCTCCGGGGGGGGCTTCTCCGGACTCCGGGGGTCTTCTTCCATCTTCTCCCCTCTTCCGCTCTTGACTCGGCGAACCCCGGTTCTTCTGCAGCTCTCCGGTGCCTTCTTCTTCAGCGCTGGCTGCCTGCTATGTTTGTGTGTTAGCTCGATTTCTAACAGGCAGCCAGCGCGGTCTTCTGTGGCGTCAGGGTCTTCTCTTCCTTTCTTCCGATGTTGCCTCGTCGCCTCTTGTCGCTGTAATGATGGAAGCGCGCCTTGCATCCCATTTATATAGGCATCACCGTCCCATCATGCTCCGGTAGGTACCCACGTGGTGGGTGCACGTGGGTAGGCACCCACCACGTGGGTACCTGCCGGAGCATGATGGGACGGTGATGCCTATATAAATGTGATGCAAGGCGCGCTTCCATCATTACAGCGACAACAGGCGACGAGGCAACATCGGAAGAACAGAAGACCAGAAGACCCTGACGCCACAGAAGACCGCGCTGGCTGCCTGTTTGAAATCGAGCTAACACACAAACATAGCAGGCAGCCAGCGCTGAAGAAGAAGGCACCGGAGAGCTGCAGAAGAACCGGGGTTCGCCGAGTCAAGAGCGGAAGAGGGGAGAAGATGGAAGAAGACCCCCGGAGTCCGGAGAAGCCCCCCCCCGGAGAGCGGAAGAAGAAACCCCCCCCCGGAGAGCGGAGAAGACCCCCGGAGAGCGGAAGAAGAAGCCCCCCCTGGTAATTGAGCTAATAACGAAGACAGGGGGGGCGTCCGGAGCAGAATAATAAAATATTTTAAAAAGCCTTGTGTTGTGTGTTTATTAACTTTTACTTTTTGCCTCCAGGTGAATGGATAGGGGTACGATGTACCCCATATCCATTCACTTAGGGTGGGGGGCCGGTATCTGGGGGCCCCCTTATTAAAGGGGACTCCCAGATTCCGATAAGCCTCCGCCCGCAGACCCCGACAACCAATGGCAAGGGTTGTCGGGAAGAGGTCCTGTCCTCATCAACATGGGGACAGGGTGCTCTGGGGTGGGGGGGCCCGCAGTGCGCCCCCCTGCCCCAGAGCACCCAACCCCCCCATGTTGAGGGCACGCGGCCTGGCACGGCTCAGGAGGGGGGGGGGGGCGCTCGCTCGTCCCCACTCCCTTCCTGGCCGGCCGGGTAGCGTGCTTTGGATACGGGTCTGGTATGGATTGTAGGGGGACCCCCTACGTCAATTTTTCGGCGTGGGGGGGGTCTCCTTACAACCCATGCCAGACCTAAGGGCCTGGTATGCTCCTGGGGGGGGAACCCATGCCGTTTTTTTCTTTGAAAATGGGCATGGAGTTCTCCCTCAGGAATGCATGCCGCTGTCATTTTTTTTATCCCCGACGCAACTTTAAGCCGTCGCGATCCTCAAAACTCGGCGTAACGTAACTTCGCGCATGCGCAGTACGGCCGGCGCGCATGCGCAGTACGGCCGGCGCGGGAGCGCGCCTCATTTAAATGGGACTCGCCCCATTTGAATAGGAACGCCTTGCGCCGGCGGAATTTTAGTTACACAGCCTGAAATTTCTAGATAAGTGCTTTGTGGATCAGGCACTTAGGTAGAAACTTTAAGGCAGTGTAACTTAAATTGGATTTTTTAAGTTACGTCAGGTTTTTGTGGATCTGGCCCTATATTTCTAGATTAATGCTAACAGCTAAAAAAAGGAACTTCATCCGGATCTGTCAGTTTTCATCTAGTAGAGGCCTTAAGGGCTACATGGGTAATGTACTAGCTTATGGGACCAGATGAACCCTACAGGAGAGACCTTGGACCAACAAAGATTATGGTCAATAAATTGAAAGTCAAATGGGTATTTTGCAAAGCATATGAACACAATGGGCCGGATTCACAAAGAGTTACGCCGGCGTATCAGTAGATACGCCGATGTAACTCGGAATCTAAGCCCGTCGTAAGTTTAAGTGTATGCTCAAACTGAGATACACTTAAACCTAGCTAAGATACGACGGCCTGCGCCGTCGCATCTTAGGGTGCAATTTTTCTGCTGGCCGCTAGGTGGCGCTTCCGTTGATTTTGGCGTAGAATATGTAAATGACTAGATACGCCGATTCACGAATGTACGCTTGCCCTTCGCAGTAAAGATACACTGTTTTCTTAAGAGATACGCCACATAAAGATAAAGCTGCCCGCTAGGTGGCGTAGCCAATGTTAAGTATGGCCGTCGTTCCCGCGTCGAAATTAGAAAATTTTACGTCGTTTGCGTAAGTCGTCCGTGAATGGGGCTGGACGTAATTTACGTTCACGTCGAATCCAATACGTCCTTGCGGCGTACTTTGGAGCAATGCACACTGGGATATGTACACAGATGGCGCATGCGCCGTTCGTAGAAAACGTCAATCACGTCAGGTCACCAATAATTTACATAAAACACGCCCCCTCATTCTCATTTGAATTACGCGCGCTTACGCCTGCCCCATTTACGCTACGCCACCGTAACTTAGGAGGCAAGTGCTTTGTGAATACAGTACTTGCCTCTCTGACTTACGGCGGCGAATCGTAAATACGATACGCTGCGCCGCCGTAACAATGCGCGCCCCTACCTGAATCCGGCCCAATATTCCTAGATGAACTCAAACAAGTGGAAAAGAAGAACTTCATCAGGAGCTGTCTGCTCACCTCTAGTTGAGGTTTTTAGGCAACGTGGGCCATTTTACTAGCGTATTCACATGTCTAAAACAATATGTATAATATTCATTAATCAGATGAAGCCTATGGCTCCCAGTGGTGTCAGCTACACATACCCAAGAAATAGTGTTCAACCAATTAGAGCAATCTTTATCACTGCTACATATAGTTTAAACAATGGGTAGCCAGTTCTTCTTGCTGTTTAGCAACTGATCAATAGCATCAGGTAGAACAATATTGCTCAATTTAATTTTATTTTTGTCTGTAAAGTTCTGGAAATGCTAACAAGTAGATTGCAGTGACCTATGCCCTGCCCCCGCCACTTATACTCTACACCCAATGGTTTACATTTCCTTCGCCATTACCACAGGGCAGACCCCTGCAGCTCACACTAATCTTGGGTGCTACATTCCGAGCACATGCGTTCACACAGACTCCTTTCACCAAGGCCGTCTGCATGCCAGAGGATTTTTAGTAAGCAGATTACAAAGACAGTGATACTTCAAATACCTGTGTGAACATCAACAAACAGAGCAAGACATTCAGACTTATTTAGCAGTAGAGTGAATGAAAATACACTATAGTGATTTGTTCATCGGTAGGTTTAAATTTCACAGTCTGACTACGTAATGGTAGAGATGACTGAATTTTGCACAAAAAAAAAAAAAAAAAAAAAACTTTGATTATCATTAAAGTGTCATTAAAGTGATTGTAAAGGCTAAAGTTTTTTTTACTTTCATGCATTCTATGCATGAAGGTAAAAAACCTTCAGTGTGCAGCTCAGCCGCCCCAATACTTACCTAAATCCCATCTCAATCCAGCAACATGCACAAGACCCAAGGCTCTCCCAGGTCTCTCCCTCTTGATTGGCTGAGGTGCAGCACCAGGAGTCATTTGCTCTCCCTGCTGTCAGTCACAGCCAATGAGGCGGGAGCGGGGGGCGGGGCTGTGTTCTCTGTGTCTTATGGACGCAGAGAGTCAGCTCGGCAGCGAGCACGCACGAGTGCCCCCACAATAAGCTATTTGCTATGGGGGCACTCAGCAAGGGGGAGGGGCTCAGAGCGCCGGTGAGGGTCCCGAGAAGAGGAGGATTGCATTACTCCCAACTTTCTGAGATGGGAACGAGGGACATCTATTAGCAAACGAATATAGGCATAGGACACCCCACCCCCCTTGCTTAACGGAAAATTATACTAAAAAAAGATTAGTTAAACCCTAAAAGTGCTTTTTTTTTACCACTACAATTTCTTTATTCTGGAATTAAACATACAAATGCAGCAATTTAGAAATGTGATTAAAGGTTTAGCACTGGGAAACACTTTTTGAAAGATAAATAGTGCATTTTATATACAATATAGATCAGACCTAAATAAGGGACAATTGAGGCAGAAAGAGGGACAGAGGGACTTTGGGGTTGATTTACTAAAGGCAAATCCACTTTGCACTGCAAGTTCACTTGAAAGTGCACTAAAAGTGCACTTGGAAGTGCAGTCGCTGTAGAACTGAAATGAGGGGAAGTTCTTCTAATTTTATCATCCAATCATGTGCAAGCTAAAATGCTGTTTTTAATTTTCCTTGCATGTCCCCCTTAGATCTACAGCGACTGCACTCCCAAGTGCACTTTCAAGTGCACTTGCAGGGCACTGGTAGTGCAAAGTGGATTTGCCTTTAGTAAATAACCCCCCCTGTTCCAAATCAGGGACAGTCCCTCGAAATCAGGGACAGTTGGGAGCCTTGGGATCGGGCTGCTCTGTGCAAAACCATTGTGAAGAGCACATAAGTGTAACAATCACTTTAAAGGCAAAGTGTTCTTTTTTTATTTTTATTTTACAGTAGGTAGAGTAAGAGAGAGTTTGAACCCCATCTGGGTTTTTTTGCCCTCTGTATTCCATTGCAGATATTTCTCTTTCAGAGGTGAGAGACATCTTTCAATAGAGGCCTAGGGCCAGATTCACAAAGGTTAGCGGATCTTTAGATCCGTGTAACCTATGTGAATTAAGATCCGCCCTCGCAAGTTTGTGAGGAAAGTGTCAAATTCACAACACACTTACCTCCAAACTTGCGACGGCGGATCCTAACTCCCCCAGCGGAATTCAAATTCCGCGGCTAGGGGAGTGTCATATTTAAATCAGGCGCGCTCCCGCGCCGATTTAAATACGCATGCGTCGTCCGGGGAATTTCCCGGCGTGCATTGCTCCCACTGACGTCAATAGGACGTCAGTGGTTGCGACGTGAGCGGGACTTGCGACGCGCGTGTTCGTGAATCGGCGTACGCAAACGACGTAGGAAATTTCAAAATCGACGCGGGAACGACGGCCATACTTAACAATACTTACCCCTGCTTTTAGAAAGGGTAAGTATACGACGGAAAACCGCTACGGAAACGACGTAAGAACACAGCGTCGGGTCCGCGTACGTTCGTGAATTTCGCGTATCTCGCTGATTTACATATTATTCAGTGTAAATCAGCGGGAACGCCCCCGGCGCCATTTTTAAATAAAAAAAAAGATCCGACAGTGTAACACAGTGTGACACTGTCGGATCTCAGCCCTATCTATGCGTAACTGATTCTATGAATCAGGTGCATAGATAGGACCAGAAAAAATCCGAGATACGATGGTGTATCTGAGATACTCCATCGTATCTCTTTTGTGAATCTGGCCCCTAGAGTTTTATTATAGAGTTCCTGTGTCAATTAGGAGAGGGATTCCCTTCATTATGGAGCCTGATGTGTGTGATAGTACTGGTTTGATAAAAGTGAAAGTTGGGTCAGATGGATCTCCTGTAGAGTGATTTGCCTTCAAAGAAGCTAATCCATGATTAAAGTCTAGTATGAGTCAAGTCTAGTTTAGTGGACCCTGTTCTGGCCCTAGACAGTTACCCTTCGGATAACAACAAAGGAAGCACTCACCAGACGATAAATACTTTGATGTGTACAGGGGAGCATCTGGTACGAAAAATTATCTCACTTGAAGGACTTTTTGAAACATTTAGGCCGGAATCACACTAGTGCGTTGCTTTTTTGAGCTGCGTTGTCGTTGCAGATTTCTCTAGAGGGTGTTCTGCAGATCAACTGCGGTTTAGCTGCAGATCAGGTGCGAATTTGGAGACCTGGGAGAACTTCCGGGTGAGAGGAGAGTGGGGGAGAATTGTATTGAGCTGAATGAGAGAAACTCCTGCAGAGAACTGAACACATGTGCGAATTAGATGCGTACCCATAGAAGATAATGGGACTGAATTCGCACCGCAAGACATAAAAACCGCATGCGGTTTGGAGGCAATACGCAGTGCGAATGCATCGCACATATGTGAACCAGCCTCATTGAAAACAATGTATTTTGAAATGTCCTGCGAATTAGATGCGGTTTAAACCGCACTCAATTCGCATAGGTGTGAACCTAGCCTAAATGGTTAAGAGTATGAAATGCAGCCAACACATTTCAGTGGAAAAAGACCTCCCCTTCTATAGGGCTAACCTCTCCTGCTGGCATTAAAGGCAGCCAGCTAAGACAATGAAGCAGGAGGCTTTTTCCCCCAAAATGTGTTGGCAGGCAGAGCACAAAGGACTAATCACCAAAATTTTTAATGGTCTCTGCAGCTGACTTACCATGTTCTTTTCTATGGGGCAGATCCACAAAAAAATTACGCCGGCGTATCTATTGATACGCTGCGTAATTTTAAAGTTCCCGCGTCGACCCTTTTTTTTTGTATCTACAAAACAAGATACAATGGCATCTGGGATCGATCCGACAGGCGTACGTCTTAGTACGCTGTCGGATTTTAGGTGCATTTTTTCTGCCGGCTGCTAGGTGGCGTTTCCGTCGAATTCCGCGTCGAGTATGCAAATTAGCTAGTTACGGCGATCCACGAACGTACGTCAGGCCGGCGCATTTTTTCACGTCGTTTACGTTCGGCTTTTTCCGGCGTATAGTTAAAGCTGCTATATGGTGGCGTACTCAATGTTAAGTATGGCCGTCGTTCCCGCATCGAAATTTGAATTTTTTACGTCATTTGCGTAAGTCGTTCGCGAATAGGGATTTACGTAGAATGACGTCACCGTCGGAAGCATTGGCTTGTTCCGGTTTAATTTCGAGCATGCGCACTGGGATACCCGCCGTTCAAAAAAAACGTTGTTTGCGTCAGGTCACGACGTATTTACATAAAACATGCCCCCATCACAGCCATTTGAATTCCGCGCCCTTACGCCACCAAAGATACACTACGCCGCCGTAACTTGCGGCGCAAGTTCTTTGAGGATTCAAAAAATAAAAAGTTACGGCGGCGTAGTGTATCTTAGTTACGCTGCGCCCGGCGGAGAGAAGCGCCAAGGTACGTGGATCTGCCCCCATGTTTTTAAGCGGAGGTGACCTTTTCAATAGAGGAGCTGGGCTTTGCTTCCACATGTCAGAATTGCTGAATTTGTAGACAATGTTTTCTGTTTTATTGACCATGGGAGATGGTTCCTGTTTGTGTACTTATATTACTAGATTTTTGTAATCAATAAAGATTTTTAAAATGTTTCTTATAAGTATGTTCCAGTTTTTCATTTGGATTTGGCCATTTTTACCCCAGTGGCTCATTGTTATGGTCCTGTTGGCAGCTCTCCATATCTGCATTTGTGCTAATTCCCCATGTCAGAACTGCTCCCCTGATGACTGGTGATCTGATGACTGACAAAGGAATCATCAAGCAGAAGCAGGAGAGTTAGAGGACACAGACCAACAGAATTAATAAAGCAGAAGCAGGGAGATCCTTGCACTGCAGGCCCCCAGATACAACTTGTTTTTCAGTAAGAACAGTGAGACTAGCAGTCACAGGCCTTTGCATTGGAGATATACATTTGCCTTTGCATTGGAGATATACATCTTCCCAGATAGCAAGCAATTGAGCTGCAAGTTTAATAATGACTTGCTAAGTTATTGCTAGACTTGCCAGGCTTTACAAGTTTGTTGCACAATTGCAGCAAGTCCACATCCCATGACTCCAAATAAACTTTATTGGCAAACATTCTCCAAGTCTTCTGGAAGTTCTGGTTCAGTTATGTTGTACAATAGTCCTCCCACCATAGGGGTCACTGTGACTTGCAGAGCTCTTGCTGTAGACTCACTACTGCAACTTTGCTCTTGCTAGAGACTTGCCACGCAAATTTGCTACAGGTTGGAAAAGTGTCAAGTAGAACTTGTGCTTCAAGTGCTCTGCTAGTGTACAACCAGTGAAAATGCGCAGCAAGTTAACAGACTTACAATTCAACACTGGCACAATTTGTGCCAAGTTTTCCTTGCTATCTGGGTTTAAGGCTCAAGCCACAGGACATTCCCTGCTATGATTCAGGAGGAATTTAAGGCAAAATATAAGTTGTTCAGGGTACTGCCTACACAATTAAAGAAAATTTGGCTTAGAATAATGCCCTGTACACACGATCGGTTCGTCTGATGAAAACGGGCTGATGGATTTTTTTCATCAGATATCCGATGAAGCTGACTTTTATCAGTCTTGCCTACACACCATCGGTTAAAAAGCCGATATTTTCTATCGTTTTTTTAACCATAAGAACAATTTAAAACAGGTTCTATTTTTTTTCACCGATGGGAAAAAAAAAACGATGGGGCCCACACACAATCGGTTCGTCTGATGAAAACGGTCCATCGGTCCGTTTTCATCGGACAAACCGATCGTGTGTACAGGGCATAAGAGATAACAACCCCTATCAGATTTTTTTTGCCATCTGTGCCCTATTGCGGAGATTGCCCTTTACCTCCTGTCCCAAAGCCAGTGAGTGAAACAGAAAGTGAGACGAAATCCCTTGTTGTCACCAGAGTCTCCAAAAATGATGTCCCCATTGGAAGATTTCCCTTCTATTCCTGTTCTAGTGACAACTCAAAATTTGGGATTTCCTTTTACTTTGATAGTGGTCACCAGGACAAATAGAGAGGACGAATGTTCCTAACGGGGGCACATAAAGCCTTAAAAACCTGACAGGTATTTGAATTGCTCTCCAAAAACTAGGAAACAACTTTATCATTTCTAGATACTCATTAGATTGTAAGCTCGCAGGAGCAGGGCCCTCCTAACCCTTTTGTATTTAATTGTATTGTTGCTGTATTGTCTCCTTTATATTGTAAAGCACTGTGCAAACTGTTGCCAATATATAAATCCTGTATAATAATATTCTTATAATAATATTCACTGTAAGATAGCAAATCTTTTATAAATTCGAGTCCACATAGTTGTAATGTTTGCTGGCCAGCTGCAAAGGTTTATTATACAATTTGCCTCATCCTCCTTTTTAGGCAACTATTTAAAAAAAGTGGTCACACTAAAACTATGATGTAAATGAAACCAAATTAAACATTTAAAGCTATATCAGACTCTGTGTTAATTCATTCATTTCATTTTTTTCATTTTTTTTTATTATTCTTAAAACACTTCACAGAGAAATCTCTTCTTATTTTTCTTCAAAATTGTTGGTGACATTCCAAAGCTATTATGTTTTTCAGATATGTCAGGAGTCGATTTGTCAAGCTCGTTTACAGATGACGTATCAACTTATCTCACATGAATGAACCTTTAGAAAAGGGCCAGAACTGACGCTAGGCCAAAACAGCAGCAGCGAATACTCCAACACGGGGTCAGCTTGTTGGACAGCTTCCTGGAAAAAGAAAAAGAAATGTCTTCGACTTTAGTGGGAGGGTTGGCAATTCCAGACTGAATAGATCTGGTTTACCTCTGGGACTTCCTCCTTCTTTTCCTCCATTTTTATTTTGCCATAGGGTTAATAGCTATTCCGTGCAGGGTCATGGAAGACATCTGTGGCTCAGATAATATGCTTACCGTGATTACCACACATAATTGACTGACCTTCCTTCATTCTCTTCCTGCCGCAGGCCACGACTGATAGGCAGAGATGCTCATGAAGAGTTTATTTTCCATCATAGTCTATTGTGCTACTGAGCAAACATTTTAGCAAACCCCTTTTGAATGGATCACCTTTTCAAGCTCTGTCTTAATGGGAAGACTGTGACCAATCTCATGATATGGGGCTTATGGGAAATTTCATGTACGTTGTACGCTGTAGGCACTGAGGATATAGCGGTTTGCTCTGCGATTTAGCCTTGTGCATAACCAATTTCTTTAATAGAGTATGTTGATTTAAATTAATTTAGAAAAAGAATGAGCTCCTGATCAAACTTTAATAAAAACATTTCCAAATGTACAGAATGACAATCAATACAATAATCACCGGTTAGCCTACCTATTCGTTTATGTGCACTTGGCATAGATTTGTGTTTAGTATGAGCGCCAGAAGTCAATCAATTTTAATTTGTAAAAGCCCATTTCCACTGTGTTTTATTTTTTATCCCACCCCTCCAGTATAAAACAAAAGTTTGGCAAGCAATATCTACCCTTTGTTTACTACAGCACTCCCAGGCCTTCTCTGTTGTCCAGTTCTGGTTCTCTACCAGATTGAATAACATCCCCTCAAGGGAGCCCCATCAGTATACTCTGGGCTTACTGGAGAATGCTCTAGGAAACAGCACTCTTGTAACTAGGAATTACTGTCTTTTCTGGGTTGTTTGCCCATTTAGCAGGAGGGTCTTGTCCAGCCTATATAGTGGGGGAAAATAGTGAATTGAGAGTGGGGTTAAAAGAAAAAGAGAGATGCAGATTTGTAGTAACAGGAAGTGCATTTCCTCAGTGAAATTCTCATAGCAACACTTGAAGCCTTGGAAGTATGGCAGTAGCCATGTCATGTTATGCTTAAAGGCACACTAAAGGTTCAGGGTTTTTAAAAAACAAAATAACAAACATATCATACTTACCTCCACTGTGCAGTTCGTTTTGCACAGAGTGGCCCAGAACGTCCTCTTCTGGGGTCCCACGGCGGCTCTCTCGGCTCCTCCCCGCAAAAGCTAACCCCCTTTGGGAAGCTGCCTCCCGAGGGGGTTACCTTGCAGGTGCGCTACCGTGTGATACAGCCCACGGCCATAGCCGCCGAGTGTATGACTCGGCCACACCCCCAGGGCACCACATCATTGGTTTGATTGACAGCAGCTGGAGCCAATGGCTGCACTGCTATCAATCTAGCCAATAAAGAGCCGACAAGCTGTTTGGAAAGCAACGCGGGATAGCGCCCATGGAATTTCGGGGCTCAGGTGAGTAAAACGGGGGCTCGGAAAGTGCAAGTTGTTTTTTCACCTCAATGCATAGGATGCATTAAGGTGAAAAAAAAAAACACAAAGGTTTTCAACCCCTTTAAGAGCACCACAGCACCCATGCATGGAACAAAATGCAAATGAACTGTAAATTCATAAGCTGAGATTGGACAATTACCCTTTCAAGAAACTGTATACTACCAATTATTTGGAATGTCAATGTACCACCTACTGTATATGGACTGCATGACACAATTTTTTTGTAACTTTTTGAGAAAAACTATTTGCCAATGAAGTTCAAGAATATAAATTTCACCTTCACCTTTCACCTTTAATGTTAAGTGTAGATTTGTGGCATGTGAAGTGGGCACCATTGCCTAAAGCAGCCTTTTTCAACCATTGGGCCATGAGTTTTTTTTAGGGGTGCCTTGGCCAAATGCCTAAAAATTGCCAAAAAATTGTATACAAGCTGGCGGGTGGATCAAGCCTGCCTTTTAGTTACACAAAGCAACAGGTTTTGATTGTGTACCATTACAACCTTCTAGCCACCAGCATCCTAAAGACCAATGGCATCATCTGTTCATATGGAGAATGTCAGTCACCAGCATAGCCTCCTTTTTTCACCATCCCCTGCCCCTTTTCATCCGCGTTGGTGTCACGATAGTTGAGTGATGAAGAAAAACTGAGGGAGAAAATAAACATTGGCATACTAGTCAGTACCAGTTTGCAAATTGTATTTGCTTTGAAAAAATAAATAATTTCAAACTTTTGGTGACCTACTTGTGTGGATGTTGCTGCATTATGTAAAACTATTAGAATAATTTTTACATTTTAAAATCGGGTGCCTTGAGATTGTCCATGATTTTTAAAGGGTGCCTTGGCTGAAAAAAGGTTGGGAAACACTGGCCTGATGACAGATAGTCAGACCCTGCAGTAAAGCTTTGCAATATTCTGTATGATAACAGAACTGGTATACACCCTAGCTCAACCAATATCTAGGGAAACAAATGTATAGCATTCAGATTGGCATAGAAGTGGTTGTGGTCCATGGCAATGATCGGAAAGGTTCCTCTGATGCACTGGCCAGAATATCTGGGCTCTGGGCACCTGTGTTACACCAGCTTCAGCTCAGATATTGATAGCGACCTCACAGGAATCTTACCTGTAACCATAAGAACTACTGGCCTCTGTATGTCAATAACTCCCATCTAGGCCAAAGTCCTGAGATGTGGAACACAATAAGTGTCTATGCTTTAGAACCAGTGGGACCGGTGTGAGGTTTTGGCCTTCTGTTCCTAAAAGGTGTTCACAGAGTTATGGGTGGTTGAGGGGTACTTCAAGGTGTGTGTGTGTATGTGGGGGAGCACAAAACTATATTTGGTTTCGACCTATGCTTTTCCCATGTAGGGCAACAGGTCAACCTTAAAAAAACAAGTTCTGACTATTAAGTCTTTAAAAGTGAAGAATGACTGTCTTCTGTAAGCTTCAAATCATGCTTTTTAATGTAAAACACGGATAAAATTTCCCTTTCCACCCCATTCAACAGTGCTGGGTACATGATTGGCCAATTGACACACACATATTACAGTTTAGTATAAGGACCAGGGATTGCCTCATCCTTTCACATGTGAACAACAAGTACTTTTTTATTCAACTGGGCTGGTTTTTCTCCCTTATTCACTTCCTGTGGCCCCCAGTAAGGCAGTTGGGCTACCGCTTGAAGTACATATGGGCACCAGTCTTTTACGATTCATAATTAAAATGTCCTGATCAAGCAACCTTGATCTATGAAATATGTTGAGATAAGTTCCTCATCACCCAATATAGACTTTGAGAGATGAGACCAACAACATGTACATTTATCACTACAAATAAATTGTATATGGATATGATTTGCAGCTTTCAACTGTAAAATGTTATCATCATCTGTGTTTTTAAGACTATAATAAGACTATTCTAATAGTATTTACTGTGGGAAATGTAATGCGTTGATGAGGTATCTCTTAAGTCCCTAGGGTTTTAGAGATGTGTGATAAAAGTATAAGGTATTAAATATTCTGGGATGCGAATACATGCTTAAATACATATGTACAATAATTATGAATATTACATATAATTTTTGTCCTTTTTGTTTGAGTTCTTGTAGTGGTGCCCGAATCTCAAGGCTTACTGCACAAAATTACACATTTTTTGCAGGAAAAACAACTGCCCTTCCTTTGTCTTATGGCTGAATTGTTGTAGAACTCAAAGTCATTGGTTTGGTAACCTTTTACTGTAAAATCCTAGAAGATTTATTTATTATAATGAAGAAACAGAAAACTAAGGGCCAGATTCTCGTACAGCGGCGTATCTATAGGCGGGCGTAACGTATCCGATTTACATTACGCCTCGGCAACTTAGACGGGCAAGTGCAGTATTCTCAAAGCACTTGCTCCATAAGTTGCGGCGGTGTAGCGTAAATCGGCCGGCGTAAGCCCACCTAATTCAAATGTGGAAAAGGGGGGTGTGTTTTATGTAAAATAACCATGACCCGACGTGATTGACGTTTTTCACGAACGTCGCATGCGCCGTCCGTGGACATATCCCAGTGTGCATTGCTCCAAATATGCCGCAGGGACGTATTGGTTTTAACGTGAACGTAAATTACGTCCAGCCCCATTCACGGACGACTTACGCAAACAACGTAAAATATTCAAAATTCGACGCGGGAACAACGTCCATACTTAACATTGGTACGCCGCATGTACGCCACCATATAGCAGGGGTAACTTTACGCCGGGAAAAGCCTAACGTAAACGGCGTATCTGTACTGCGTCGGCCGGGCGTACGTTAGTGAATTTGCGTATCTAGCTGATTTACATATTTGTAGGCGTAAATCAGCATACACGCCCCTAGCGGCCAGCGTAAATATGCAGTTACGATCCGATGGCATAAGAGACTTACGCCGGTCGGATCTAATAGAAATCTATGCGTAACTGATTCTAAGAATCAGGCGCATAGATACGATGGCACAACTAAGAGATACAACGGCGTATCTGGAGATACGCCGTCGTATCTCCTTTGTGAATCTGGGCCTTAATATTCTGGGATGCTAATACATGCTTAAATACATATGTACAATAATTATGAATATTGAATATAATTTTTGTCCTTTTTGGTTGAGTTCTTGTGGTGGTGCCCGAATCTCAAGGCTGGCTGCACAAAATTACAATTTTTTTCGCAGGAAAAACAACTGCCCTTCCTTTGTCTTATGGCTGAATTGTTGTAGGACTCAAAGTCATTGGTTTGGTAACGTTTTACTGTAAAATCCTGGAAGATTTATTTATTATAATGAAGATACAGACAACTCAATATAATTGTCAATGAGGTAGAGCTTCCTGCTGATGTTCATGTGCCACCCAGTCTAAAGATGTCAGTGGCAGTTGTGGAGGTTGGGGCGAAACACATGTACCCTGCTGCCTGACAAGCAGATAAGAAGGTTTTGTGACCTTTAATTATGTAAACAGTGAATGGCAGTGCATGGAGATAACATATCCTGGTTATCAATCAGCTGAGCTGAACACCAGCATGTATGATTTGGCCTCCAAAATCCTCAAGGGAAAAACACCAACTAGGCTAGCCAATAGGCATACATACTGCACATGTGTTCTAATCTAAAGGAGCATGACTTTCATCTTAACTAAACTAAGGAATTTTGAGCCTACTTTTGTCGCCATGCTTATTCTACCTTAAATTAATAGTGGTGGATAAAGAACCTCTGAGGTCTTAGAAACAGAAACAGAATCAAGTACAAATCCAGGACTACATTCTCTGTTTTGAGCTGGAATAGTGTAGTAAAGAGGTACACTTACATCCAGATGATGGCCATCAAGAGGTAGATGAAAGAGTTTAGAGACATTACAGCAGTAGCAGTCCTTTGTAGTCAATCTGTGCAAGAAAAGTAAACTAAGGAGAGAACCCTTAAGCTTCGTACACACGATCAGTCCATCCGATGAGAACGGACCGTTGTCATCGGTTAACCGATGAAGCCGACTGATGGTCCGTCGCACCTACACACCATCGGTTAAAAAAACGATCGTGTCAGAATGCGGTGACGTAAAACAAAACGGCGTGCTGAAAAAAATGAAGTTCAATGCTTAAATGCATGCATCGACTTGATTCTGAGCATGCATGGATTTTTAACCGATGGTTGTGCCTACTAACGATCATTTTTTCCCATCGGTTAGGAATCCATCGGTTAAATTTAAAGCAAGTTGGCTTTTTTTTAACCGATGGTTAAATAACCTATGGGGCCCACACACGATCGGTTTTAAATAGGGTTGTCCCGATACCACGTTTTTAGGACCGAGTACAAGTATCGATACTTTTTTTCATGTACTCGCCGATACCGATTACCGATACTTTTTTTAAATGTGTCCCCACAAATGCAGGCATGTGTCCCCAAAAATGCAGCCATGTTTGCCCACAAATGCAGCCATGTCTCCCCATAAATGCAGCCATGTCTCCCCATAAATGCAGCCATGTCCCCCCATAAATGCAGCCATGTCCCCCCATAAATGCAGCCATGTCTCCCCATAAATGCAGCCATGTCCCCCCATAAATGCAGCCATGTCCCCCCATAAATGCAGCCATGTCTCCCCATAAATGCAGCCATGTCCCCCCATAAATGCAGCCATGTCTCCGCATAAATGCAGCCATGTCTCCCCATAAATGCAGCCATGTCTCCCCATAAATGCAGCCATGTCTCCACATAAATGCAACCATGTCCCCCCAAAAATGAAGCCATGTCTCCACATAAATGTCTCTTCAGAGAAAGCCAAGCCCCCCCCCCCTGCCGCCGCCGCCTAATTAATCAGCGCGGGGAACATTACAGCTTTCATTTGAATAGCTGTGTGTTCCCCGTCGCGCCATGTATAGACACTCCCCCTTTCTCAGATTGGAGGGGTGATCTGTCTATCAAAGTGCCCGAGCAAGGGGGAGTGTCTATACACTCATTTGAATAGCTGTGTGTTCCCCGCCCGTCCAATCTGAGCAAGGGGGAGTGTCTATACATGGCGCGGCAGGGAACACACAGCTATTCAAATGAAAGCTCTAATGTTCCCCGCGCTGATCAACTAGGCGGCGGCGGGGGGGGGGCATGGCTTTCTCTTTGAGGACTGCTTGGCTCCGCTCTCCGCCCCCTCCCCACCTGCTCACTAGAAAAAAAAAGTATCGGGTTTGGTATCGGGAGCATTTGCTCAGTATCTGTCCCGATACCGATACTGGTATCGGGACAACCCTAGTTTTGACCGATGAAAACGGTCCATCAGACCGTTGTCCTCTGGTTAACCTATCGTGTGTACGAGGCCAAAGTGAGAAGATGGTACCAATAAAGATCCATGAAGTATGATTGACCATAGTAGTAATCTTTATTAGTCTTATCGAGACAACATATGAGTAATTGACTTGGGCTTATTAACCATCCAATTACATAATAATAAGCTCCTAGACTGAGGAGGTCACCTTGATCAGGAATAGTTTCATAGCGGTTTATTTGTGTAGTCTTTACCTGTCTGGCTTTAATTACTGACAACCTTGTAATTGTTATGTTGTAGGGTGAAGGTATACATTGCCTTATTATTTTTGATACATTTGGTAGTATGATTTCAATTTTTTTTTTATTATCTGATGAAGATTACTACTGTGGTTAAGTCATACTTCATGGATCTTTAATAATACCATCTTTTCACTATGGGTTCTCTCCTTAGTTTACTTTTCTAACACCTGTTATATGTTGGGAGTAAGCTGACTTGGTAAATAAAGTGGAGTTCCACCCAAAAGTGGAAGCTCCACTTATCTGTCTTCCTCCCTCCTTTCTGGGGGGGGGGGAGAGGGTACCTGTTTTTGACAGGTAAGTACCTGTCCTCACTTCCATCGAAGCTCACACGGCGAGGTACGTGAGAAGTTCGGACCCCCTGCCGCCAGGCCATTTGGAAACCGCAGCGCGCTTTGCGCATGTATAGTAGCCGGTTTTCCATACAGGCTGTGGCGGCGGCAGCACCTGAGATCTGATGGAAACATTGGCTGGGGTGCTGACATTGCTGGAGTCCGGGACAGGTAAGTGTCCTTATATTAAAAGTCAGCAGCTATTTGTCCAAAGGTGGGCTAGAGCACCGCTCTAACTCCTTTGTTTTTATGTTTCTGTTTTGGTGAAATCTATTTAATTTATATGTCAGTCAATCTGTGCAGGGTAACACAAGGAGCGTCCATTAATGTGGACCTTAAGTTTAAAAAACGACAACCAGGCAACTTAGTTATTGTAGCAGACACATGCTTTGACTCCTCTAAATAAATGTACCTGCCTATTTGCAGCCTTCTGTTGAATGTACACTAAGCTGAACATGCAGAGCCAGTTAAGTTCCCCCACCCCAAACTCGCTCGTCCATGTCTTTATGGACCTTGCTTTGTGCACTGGTGCGCAGTCATGTTGGAACAGGAAGGGACCATCCCCAAACTGTTCCCACAAAGTTGGGAGCATGAAATTGTCAAAAAGTATTTGTATGCTGCTGCCTTAAGAGTTCCCTTCACTGGAACTAAGAGGCCAAGCCCAACCACTGAAAAACAACCCCACACCATAATCCCCCCTCCACCAAATGATTTGGACCAGTGCACAAAGCAAGGTCCATAAAGATATGGAGGAGCGAGGTTGGGGAGGAGGAACTTGACTGGCCTGCACAGAGCCCTGACCTCAACCCAATAGAACACCTTTGGGATGAATTAGAGCGGAGACTGCGAGCCAGGCCTTCTCGTGCACATCAGTGCCTGACCTCACAAATGCGCTTTTGGAAGAATGATCAAACATTCCCATAGACACACTCCTAAACCTTGCAGACAGCCTTCCCAGAAGAGTTTAAGCTTTTATAGCTGCAAAGGGTGGGCCAACTCAATTGGCTAAGACTGGGATGCCATTAAAGTTCATGTGTGTGAAAGGCAAGTGTCCCAATACTTTTGGTAATATAGTGTATTTCCAAATGTATGCAACAAAAAGCTTTTACCACTCTTCTTGCTTTTAACACTAATTGTTGAAATAATTTAGACCATGTGCTGACTAGCTGGTAAGTGTGCTGAAGAACTTTTTGTGTATTGTATGATTACATAATGTTCTCTTCCTCTGGATTATGCTAGATGATAGAAGCAAACAATAACAAAATACCTACCAACAATGGCTCATACATAGAGAGGACAGCGGCAATGCATTCCAATCTGGTGGTCTCCAGAGGTTTTATTGTTGTTGCCTTTACTGCCAACCTACCGGTCTTTCCTGAAGATGGAGAGGTTGATGGCTGCCAACGTTCCCAGTTTCTAATACCTACTTAAACCTGTGTTTAGCACCTGGGAGTTACCTTATGCTATGAATATGAATACGGGGAAGCCAAATGTCATATCTTATCTGTAGCCATGGGTTTGGACACATCTATTCTGGTCAAAGACGTGAAGAACACTAAAGGGAGAATTAGATATCAATATTTACTCCAAAAAATAAGCCTTAAATTGACCAGCTTATTCTTATTTTCCATCAAAATCACTCTTAATATGGGTGACTTTATTAACGAACCTAATTTAAACCTAAGAACTGCTTGCTTTCACAACAAACAATAAGCATAAGTACTATATTTTGTCCTTATTTCTTTTTTTTAAATGTATTTAATTTCTAGCTAAGCGCAGCAAGTGGTCTCCACATTAATATCCCTATTCACTTTATACTGTAAAATTTCAAGCTCATAATTACAAGCTATCAGAATTTATCAGGAATTAGTATCTTATACCATTTCCTTCGCTTATTCTCCTTCCTTTAAAAAAAAAAAAAAACCTCTTTAAAGAAAAAAAATATATACATATTGCAAACATACGGGTGATCTTTAGAAATTGTCAGCATCACTTCATAATTATATACAACAAGTTTTAATTAACTAAAGCTCTGAAAATCATAATGCCTTATTAAAATGCAATTAATCCTTTGATTAAAAAACAAAAAGCACAAGTATTTACAACAAAAACACAAGTAGAATAATTACAAATATCATGTACCCATTTCTTTTATTTCAGTGTCACTTATAATGTCGCCTATTCCCTTCATTAATTCAAATACACACATTATCTCAAATCCACAGCAGACTGAGTGACAGTGGCCACCAAACACACAGAACTATATCCTATTGATTTTCGCAAATCCCGAACAATGCCATTTGCATGCTTGTTTCTGTAATAATAAAGATATGCCATTCAGAATTAAAACACCGTCCAGGCTAGTGGCAACTAATTGTGTTGTGTGTAATGAGTGCAATTTCAATTTGATATAACCCTCAGCTTTTCTTGCAGCACTCGCTAAGTACTTTCAAGTCTTTGTGGGGAAATAATTGATTTTTTTGTGCTATGGGCACAAGAAAATTATTATGATCTTTTGAATAATGCCAAAGAAAGGACCATGAATGGTTTAAATTGGTGTATATAGAAGGCTTCACTGTGGCTTGCAGCTTGACTGACAATCGGCTAATGTAGCATCTAGATTAGCAAATTTTAAGGAGGCAGCTAATGTGAAACTGGTAAAACAACACATTTTTTTGTATTAATCTTTTATTTATTTTTTTCTATATCTAGTATTCTGTGAATGACACAATATAGGATTTTGGACACACTGAATTTGATATCACCTCTATCACTTCAATTCTAGAACCTTGGAATAATTATGTCCTCTAGCTTTTTGTCTGAAAAAATCATACATTATAGGCTGGGTTTCCTCCAACTGGTAGATGACATCCTTCAAATATAGGTTTGTGAATCTGAAATGCTATCACATAATCAGTAGTTGAAAAGGGCACTGGTTAAAACCCATGCCAGTACTAATGACTGTGTTCCTTAATAACATATTTAATAAATATTATATGACTGTTGTACACTGAATTTAAAATAAAAGTATTTATTATTTTAAAAATATAGATATTTTTTAAATCCAATCTATTTATTTTGGCTATTTCAATTACTATCTTGATATTTTTTATATACTTTTATATTTTAAACTTAAACTTACTAAAAAAAAAAACATATATTATTTTTTAAATTGAAAAATAAGTAAATATATATATATATATATATATATATATATATATATATATATATATATATATATATATATATATATATATATATATATATATTATAATATATTTATACATATATATATATATATATATATATATATATATATATATATAAATAAATATATCAATCCAATCTATTTATTAGGTTTATTTTGAATATATCTCAATATTGTTTTTATATGCTTTTATATTTTGAAAGCACATTTTGCCATTTAGGAATCTAAACTAATCTTACTGAAAAATCCCACAAATATTATATTTAAACAAAAAAAAAATATATATATATATCATCATATATATATATATATATATATATATATATATATATATATATATATATCATATATATATATATATATATATATATATATATATATATATATATATATATATATATATATATATATATATATATATATATATATATATATATATATAAATAAATAAGTAAAATGCCCAGTCTATTTCTATTGAGAAATCCCACATATATAATTTGGAAATAATATATATAAAAGTCCAATTTATTTATTAGGTTTTTTTTATATTTTAAAAGCACATTTGCCATTTGAGAATCTTTAAATTAAACTTTCTGAAAAATCACACACATTAATATATATATATATATATATATATATATATATATATATATATATATATATATATATATATATATATATATATATATATATATATATATATATATATATATAAATATAAATCCAATCTATTTATTAGGTTTATTGTGATTATTATCTTGATCATTTTCTTATATACTTTTATATTTTAAAAGCATATTTTGCCATTTAAGGATTTTTTTCAATTAAACTTACTGAGAAATCCCACATATATAATTTTTCAATAATAATAATATATATATATGTTAAAGTCCAATTTATTAGGTTTATTTTGATTATTATCTTGATTTCTTTTTTATATTTTAAAAGCATATTTTGCCATTCAAGAATCTTTAAATTAAACTTACAGAAAAAATATATATATATATATATGAATATGTAAAAAATCCAATCTATTTATTAGGTTTATTGTAATTATTATCTTAATTTGTTGTATATATTTCTAGATATTAAAAGCATTATTTGCCATTTAAAGCTTCTTAAATTAAACTTACGGAATAAGCCCACAATATTCACAATATTATTTAGAAAAAATATACAGTATATATATATATAAAAATAAGTAAAATAATTATGTCTTCTTTCATTGTTTGATTGTTTAATATGATTTATTTGAATTCATTCTTTACCAATACTGTCTATTTTATGCCTTTCTCTACTCTCTCTTGCCATACACTGGTATGTCTATCCCACCAGTTAAAACGAAAACCACTTTAGCATGCCTATTCAGGTAACCCTGCAAGTAAAGAGTTAAAGCCCCGTAGCAATTTTGTATTTTAAATGTATTTATTAAAGAAGGGAATCTTGTTAATTTAGTTGGTCATAACTAAATAGTTGCTAATCTGGGGCAGGAGTCTGCAGAGAATATTGGACAGTTTAAAGGTTAATCACCGTCGCCTAGTTACAAGAGCGAAGCTGAACTAATTCTTCCAAAGGCAAATGGCTTGCCGTTTTATCAGCAGTGCAGATTAGAAGTGTTAATATACAGAATAGAATGGATGCTCAAGGGCCAGTTTTTCCTTATCGGCAAACTTTGCAACAGAACTGAGCTACAGCAAAACCTCTGCACTTTCTATAATAAGGCCCCTCATTTTGCCTCTCGAGCAGAACTATCAAACAATCCTCCCCAAACTACTGCCACCAAAATCAGGGTATTACAGACTACAGCTAATTGGAAGATCACTATAATGAAGTAAAAGATAAAATACATTGGCTGCCAGCCTAAAACGTGGATCAACGCCATACTGGAAGCTATCTTGCAATGTCACACTCTAGGAGATTTACATAAACAATGCTCTAGAACTAAATGCCCTGAAAATACATCTCTGTCCATGACAAGGAAATCTGACTACAACACTGGTTGCAGAAAAGAGTATGTGATGCATGGGATTGCCGGCTTTCCATTTTATACATGGCCTGTTCAACGGGGCATAGCGCAAAGTCGGTAATGGAAATGGTAACACCCCATGAGCGCGCCTTAAAATGGCATCTGGACCGGAAAAAATTACTAAGCACTACATATGCTGATGTGTGGCTTATATATGCTTAGCTTCCAAGTTAAACTTTTTATATATTTAAATGTCAGACACAGAGGTACTATTAAACATTATGTTGGGTTCCGTTATCATTTTAGTAGGCTTACAGCCTAACTGCAACTTTGAGATATGGGATGCAGTGGTCTGCAAAGTTACAAGTGGTTCTTTCCCTAAGGAATGGCCAGCGGTCGCTGTAGCATCTGGGGATGTCCACCAAGATTGGTGGGAGAGGGCAAGATTCACGTAGAATCGTGGCAGCGTAACGTATCGTAGATACGTTACACCGCCGCAAGTTTTCATCGCAAGTGCCTGATTCACAAAGCACTTGCGATGAAAACTACGCCGGCGGCCTCCGGCGCAAGGCGGGCCAATTCAAATGGGCGTGTGCCATTTGAAAAATAAAGAAAGAAAAATATTTTTAACTTTTTGATATAATAAATATCCCCCAAAAATATATAAAAAAAAAAATTCCTCAGTTTAGTTTTATGCCATTTTTATTCATAAAATGTTAAAAAAAAAATGTTTTTACTAGTAATGGTGCCGATCAGCAATTTTTATCGTGACCACAACATTATGGCGGACACATCGGACACTTTTGCCGTTATTTTGGGACCATTGACATTTACACAGCGATCAGTGCACCGATTACTGTATAAATGTGACTGACAGGGAAGGGGTTAACCAGTAGGGGGCTGGGAAGGGGCTAAGTGTGTCCAAGGGGCGTGGCTTACTGTGACACATCACTGATCGCTGCTCCAGATGAGAGGGAGCAGACGATCAGTATTGTGTCAGCCGTTCAGTGACCAGATGCCGCCGGCAACACGCGCATGCCCGCCAGGCGGCAGATTCAAGGCAATGCATATATACGGTGCTTTGCCTGCCCGTGCCATTCTGCCGACATATAAGTGCGGTTAAACCAGATGACTCTGACCTATTCTTAGATAGATTCTGATGGGCGCCTCTGCCGAATGGACCACTGATAGGCTTTGCTCATATCTAACTAAACTCACCTAATAACTCCAGATTTGCTATCACTTTAGTGATAGAGTTCATTTGGGCCAGGCAATTTCTTTAAAGTGATAGCAAAGCTGGAGTTAGGCTTTAAAGAGAACCAGTCATAGATACATTAACATGCAGTTTGACATTATTAGACTTTCGCTTTGATGCCCATAGGGCTTCAAATGACCTGTCACTTCTGACTCAAGCTGAAAAGTCTGAAAGATAAGCCTATACATCTAAAAAAAAAAAAAATTCACATCTTGGACCACACTACTTCAGTGATCTTCAAAAACCAAGTGGCTGCCCTGATGCAATCCATGCACAGGAGGTCAAAAACTTGGTTACATGGTTCCATTTAGAGAATGATTTTATTTTCTCAATGACTGCAAAGTGTTCTCTGATTGGGAGAGGTGGAAAGGCTGGGAGTTGTCATGATGCTCTCCACCATGTCTAATCAGAGAAAGCTTTGCATTTACTGAATGATGTCCATGCTGATTGGGGCGACCCCCTGTGCAGAAGGGCAGCCACTAGAAGTGGGAGCTGGGAGTGGATCATTGGTGTGGGAGTGTCTACCTCTGAGATCTGGAATGGGAATGATGAAGCAATCCATTGATCACTAAATCACTTCCTCATTGATTTCCAGTAGCAAATAAAATGGTCACAGAACCACCATTTACTACATGGACTAGGGGGAGCCCAGCATTAACCTTAGCTGTCCTCTGTCATGGGCTCCAGGCGCCATCTTGGGAAAGCTTGTGTCATATATTATTGTAGAGGTTCCTACAAGACTTCTTCAGCCATTTTGGGATGCAGAGGTGTAATAAATAGCACAATCTGTGTCACAGGAGGGCTCTGAAGCTGCAAGGGCATGTAGGCAGGAACATATTTGTGTGGCCTCACCCTTCAAGTCACAATTGGGCTGGAGACCAGGAATCACCCTGTTTATCTAAACCAGGATTTGCCTAATTCTTCGATACAGGTGTAGTCCATTAACACATTTCAGTAGGCCTATCCAGTTCTAGAAGCGTTGCTGCTGTGAAAAGAACGCGCCTTTTTCGAACTTAAGGAAGGGAAGCCTAATGTAATTGTCTATTTGTAGGAACTGAGATTTTCATCTGCCTTCATTCTAGTGTAGCGCTACCCCCGGAGGAGCCGCTGATTAGATTTGGGATCGGCGTGATTAAGTTACCTCTATACTGTGTCTAGGGGTGATGGTAGTGCTGAGAGCAATAATAGAATGTCCAGGACCGTTGGTCTAACACGACCAACATGTAAGACAGGATAGGTTGGTGAAGGAAGAGCAACTTCACAGTATTAGGCTCTGGATAGTAAAGGCAGTCCTGCCCTTTAGCAATGTTTTTTTGTCTACGTCGCCACTCCAGCCGGAGTGGGTGAAGTGCCCCTGGACAGACCCCTCTCACAGGCCTGGCAGCCAGAGCGCCATTTAAAGCTTCTGGAAGGAACAAGTCTCTGCCACTGACTTGGCTCTAATTAAATTAAGATGTTAGGTGAGACCTCTGCCACAGGCCTAGTGCTGAAATTGTAAATGATAGAGCGAATCCTCCCAGTATGTCTCTTGGGGTTACCGACTGACAGTTTAAATGTGACCTGTCAGTGTCCGGTCACCCAGATCCCCGATCGTTCGTTCAGGCCTTGTTGGATCACCTGCCTCCGGGTTCTCCTCAGACCAATCCCCCACCGAACAGCACCCAGCTTGGGATTTTCTCAATAGAAGTGGGGACCCAGTAAGTCACTGGGGCCCCTTTGCAGCATCGGTTGCTCCGGGCTATGAGAGCCCAGAGTCAGGAACTCCGCGTAGCACGCGACCCCGGACAGGTAGGCCATAGTGGTGGGGCCCGTGATGTGCGCACACCCTAAAGGTGGGTGCCGCACCTGGAACCAGGAACCCGCGAAGAACCCCGAACAACGGCCTCCGCCACAGAAATACCCCTCCCCAGCATGCCCCGCGAGGGAAAACTCCTCCAATTGGCCGCTGGGAAGAAGCGGCTCCGCCTGGACCCCTCTGGCGCCACCTGCCACCCAGAGATGAGACTGCATCTCTGGGGCACAGACTGACCCACAGGACAATACAGATTTGGCGAGAGCCAAATTTGTCAAATAAAAGAATGAGAGCAACATAACTCTCTCATTCTCCCACTAAATTTGAATATAGCACCTGTACAAAAGTACACAGGCGCTACACTAGTATTGTCACTCTTATTGTCACTGTTGTCATACTCCTTGTCATTGCCATGTATTTCGCTCAATTGCCCAATTGATGCCTGCACGTTGTCATTATTGCCTGTTTGTTGCCTATGTTAAGTCAACATTGCCTGTTTTTAGCCTATGTATTGTAACAATTTGTTGCCCATGTATTGCCAGGAATGCAATTTGTCTGGCCTAAATCTTCCGCTTTTAGACCTTTCGATTTTTGTTACCCAAATGTTGCTTTTGACCCTGTTTCATTATCTTCCCAATATGGATTTGCACTAGATCAGATTCAGACCATTTGGAAGATAAGGAAATCATGGGTATTAGGGATTAGGCTAGCAGGGCAACCAACAAGACCCATTGAATACTAAGATAAAAATAAAGACCTTTTAGAAGGTTAATCATGTCTCATATATAGATTAACTGAATTATTTACATCAGCAATAGTTAACCTATAGTTAATGTAAGCATCAAATATACAACTTAAAGATACTCTGTCATTATATTTAAAAACGACAAAAGAGGCCTGCCAAGATATTTGCTGTCTTAAAGAAACAGGCTTGTGAGAATGTTGGATGCCTGGTCCCTCATTTGTGTGGTTTCTCCAGCAATCCTTGCATTACTACAGGGCACAATAGTGACATAAGGGCCAGCAGTAGGAACCACAACCCACAGCGGGAGACCAGGCATATGGTGCAGCTTTTTTAGTTATTACTTCAAGAGTGGTGATATGATTATCGGTGGAATGGTAGGACAGGTGAGTATTTCCTTTCTTTGCAGGCAAGCCTCTTTTGCATTTTTTTTATGCAAAATCATCAAAAATTATATTTCATTGAAAAAAAATAAAAACAAACTAATAGCTAATAAATATGGCTTTGTCAACTTCCATTGCTTGTTGTCTTCATGATCATGCTGATCTAATGACTTTTCCCAGTCGCTGACCTGCATAAAGTATGTTGTAAGTGAAGTGAGTGTGGAACCAGATCTTTTGATCTCCGTATTTGTTTCGGTAACTCAGGAAGCATTGAAGGCATTAGAGTAGCATGAAAACTAAGCAGCTATACAAAAGGAGCCAAGAATAGTAGGCTCCACTTTTTCAAAACCAAGGCTTGCCCAACTCCAGGATAAAATCCAATATCCCCACCATCACCACTTGCCAAGAAGTTCCAAGACCATCTTTACACAGTGGCTTTTCCAGTACTGGATGCTCATGATCAGAAGCTGTAGTTTAGATCACTGGTCTTGTTGCTGCCCCGCAGCCTGATGTCTTGATGTTACCACTAGAAGACTTTAGGATTATGTAAGGCATCTGTGACAACCCCGTAATAGACACTTTCAGCAATCAATGGGCAACATCCACATCAGCAGGATGCCCCGTGAACATTGTAGACCAAACCTACTCATACTGCAGACCAGAAAAAATAATTGGAACCTGGTCTGTCATGGGACTTTGGGCTTAAATAAGTAAATTAAGCTTGTCTTTAATGTTTAAGAAAATAAAAACTAGTAATTGTCTTACAACAGGTGGGGTGGGTAAGGAGAGGCTTTTTTTAACTGGAGATGAGCATTAAAGACACACAAAAGCCTCATTGTTTTCTTCATAAACCAATCTATATTTTTATATATTACACAGTCCATTAAATCCTACAAATGTATTTAATTCCTGTCAGAGTATAGTGCTTTCTGTGTGCCTCTTCCTTGAAGTTCCAGGCGGGAACTACATGTTATTTTATTCATTGTGCCAACACATTTGCCTGACCATTTATTGAGAAACAAGAACTGGCCAACATAAAGACTCTGGTTTGGGAGCCCCTGTCAGTCATTTCACCTTGGGGGAGGAGCAGAGGCTTGTCTTCAGTCAGATTTCTCCTCCAGCTGCCTATACATGGTGGTACAGGCAGCTTTTTCACATGCCATGTACCAATGGCTCCATAACAACCTGCTAGGGCAAGGAGACACCCAAGAACAGAAAAAAGAACCAGCAGTGATAATAAAACCAGACAAAGAATAAGAAAAGGAACGATTGAGAAGAAAGAAAAGCCACAACTATTGTAAAAGTCTGAACCTCAGCTGCAAAAAACATTAAACAAAAATATAAACAAGATTTATTATCAGCATTTTATTTTACATTTATGTGCTATAGGAGTCAAAGTACATGTAGTACTTTTGCAGAAAAAAATATAGTAAAAGAGGCTTGAGAGAAACCATGTTTAGCTAAAGAGGTAACTGTTAAGCCCTGTACACACGACCAAAATTTCAGATGGAAAAAGTCAGATGGACTTTTTCCATCGGATATTCCGACTGTGTGTATGCCACATCGGAGTAATTCCTTTAGAAATTCCGATGAATTCCATCGGAGTTTAGATAGAGAACATGTTCTCTTTTACTCAGATGGAATTCTGTCGGAATTCCGATGTGATTTTGGTCGGACAAAGGTCCGATCGTGTGTACGGGGGGTTATTCAGCCCTATATGGCATATAGAAAAAGTATCCCAAATAGAGGGGAAAAAATAAAAGAAGGGCTTTAGAAATTACTGATTAAT
>NC_053492.1:446119714-446132214 GCF_905171775.1 Rana temporaria | reverse complement strand
TATTTACGTTAGAAGTGATTCTCAAACCACTTGCCTTCAAATTTTCGGCGGCGTAGCCTAAAACGAGCGGGCGTAAGCGCGCCTAATTCAAATGACTGGGAGGGGGGCGTGTAGTATTGAAATGAGGCTTGACCTCACGATTTTTGATGTTTTTTACACTGCGCATGCGCCGGGCGACTACATTTCCCAGTGCGCATTGCGGCTAAGTAGGCCGTACGGGCCTATTGATTTCGACGCGTACGTAAACGACGTAAATCCCGATTCGCAGACGACTTGCGCAAACGACGTAAAAAATTCGAACCTCGCGGCGGGAACGGCGGCCATACTTAACATTGTTATTCCACCTCATAGGTCGCCTAAAGTTATTCCACCTATCGCGTACGGAAACTACGTAATGCGACGGTGTAGGCCCGGCATACGCTCGTGAATCGTCGTATCCCCTCATTTACATAATCTAGGCCGGCCGCAATGTAAGCGCCATCTAGCGGTAAGCCGGAACATTGCAATCTAAGATAGGACTGCGCAAGCTGTCCTATCTTGGATATGTTTAAGTGTATCTCTGTTAGAGAATACACTTAAACATAGGTCGGCTTAGATTCAGAGTTAGGTCGGCTTATCTGTAGATAAGCCGGCCTAACTCTTTGTGAATCTACCTAAGAGTTACATTGGTCCAAGCTGGATCCAATGTAGCTGTCTAAAGACGAACTCCAAGTATGGATATTTTTAAAGTGGAACTTCACTGTCCCAATCAACATTCAATATTTGTAACCCTTGTGCTCTAGCATTAGTAAATATATAGGAAGGTTTGTTATATTTGCTTGTTTTAAACTTTTTTTATTTTTTTTTTGCATTTCTTCAGTTACTTCCTGGTTTCTGGCCTGGGCAAATTACGTCATACCTCCCTGACGTCTTCAGGAGGAGGGGGGTTCTCAGTTAAGCACACCTTCCTGCCTGCACGCCTGAGCTAAGGGCAGATGGATTTCAGGAAGTAAATACTACCTGAATCTTTTGCCCTTACTCAGGATGGCCAGAAATGCTAGGGGGTTGTTTATCAAAGTGATTTCTAAGCAAACTAAAGCATGGAGACATGGCTGGAGGGGCGAGTTTGCTTTTTGGTTTGTGGTGCTCAGATGCAGTGTAGGGCCACTTTAAAGCAGATCTCTCTTATGATACTCACAGAGAAGGGTTAACATCAGGGGCGATCAAAGGCGTTACGTGTGCTCCTAGGGAGAGCTTTCTAACTGTGTGGTGTTTCCTTTGAAGGAAGATGGAGATCTGTGATTCTGCTTAACAAAAACACAAGGGGCTAGATTCAGATAGGTTACGCGGATCTAAAGATCCGCTAATCTATCTGATTTACGATCCGCCGGCGCAAGTTTTTGAGGCAAGTGCTGTATTCATAAAGCACTTGCCTCTAAAGTTGTGCCGGCGGATCGTAAATCCCCCGGCGGAATTAAAATTCCGCGGCTAGGGGGTGTATAACATTTAAATCAGGCGCGTCCCCGCGCCGAACGAACTGCGCATGCGCCGTCCGCTAAATATCCCCGCGTGCATTGCTCCAAATGACGTCGCTAGGACGTCATTGGTTCCGACGTTAACTTAAATTCTGTCCATCCGTATTCGCGAACGACTTGCGCAAACGACGTAAAAAATTCAAAATTCAACCCGGGAACGACGGCCATACTTAACATAGGATACGCCGCATATAGCAGGGATCACGCCGTAAAAAGGCAAACGCAAACGACGTAAAAAAAAAAGCGGCGGGCGTTCGTTTCTGAATCGGCGGAAATCCTCATTTGCATATTCGTTGCGTGAGAAAAACGAAACGCCACCTAGCGGCCGGCCTGGAATTGCAGCCTAAGATCCGACGGTGTAAGTCACTTACACCTGTCGGATCTTGGGGAGATCTATGCGGAACCTGATTCTATGAATCAGCCGCATAGATCCGACCGACGGAACTCAGAGATACGCTGTCGTATCTCTATCTGAATCCGGGCCACGATCTCTATCTTCCCCTCTCGCAGAAGAGTGGTCTGCCTTGTTTACATAGGCAGACTACCGTTCTGCCTCTCCTGAGAACGATCGGTAGGTCCCAGTGGACATTGCGTCTTCTGGACACGCTGATTGGCTCCTGCTGTGTTCAGTCACAGTGGGAGCGTGTCGTCGGCTACACGCATGCTCCCCAGACCCAGTGCATGAAATCATGTACATGTACGTGATTTCGCGCAGAAGGGCTGTCCTGCCACAGTATATCTGTGTGAGGAGGTCCTTGAAGCAGAGTTCCACCCAAAAATGGAACTTCCGCTTTTTGGAATCCTCCCCCCCTCCAGTTTCAATTTGGACCTTTTTAGGTGGGAGGAGGGAGCAGATACCTGTGTAATCCTGGTATTTGCTTCCACTTCCGGGCATAGATCACTGCGGTGACCTACGCCACGTCCGGCGCCTACTCCGTCCCCCCTGCTGTCTTCTGGGAGATGCACAGGTCCCAGAAGACAGTGTGGACCATGCGCAGTAGGGAACCAGGAAATGAAGCTGCAAAGCTTCACTTCCCGATTCCCTTACCGAAGATGGTGGCGGCAACACCCAAAAGCCGAGGGACAAATCTACTTCGGGACCCGACATATCGGGCGCCCAGGACTGGCAGTATTTGTAGCTGCTGACTTTTAATATTTCTTTTTTTTTGGCGGACCTCCGCTTTAACAGGTGTTAATGTGGAATGTATGTTCCTTGCTAAACTTTATCAAGTTGTTATGGGGAAGGTTCCCCTTTAAGTTTCCTGGAGTTTGGCTTTAACTGCTTTTTACTACTCAATAAAACTTGTAATTTGAGAAGTGATTCCCAATAGTGTATGTAAGGCTCGGCATACACAAACTGAAAATCTTCCTTTTTTTTTTTTTAGCAGGGATGGGACCAATTTCGGTATGTGCGTACCCCTATCTGTTCAGCAGAAGCCGGCCTAGCAATTGGCTTGTATCAAGTGGTCATTCTGGAAAACCAGAATTCGATAAGCGCTTGCAGCCAATGGCTGCAGCACTGATCTGTGTATTCTTAATGGGGAAGGGTGGAGTCCCCGCTGTTAGAATACAATAGCGCAGCGGGGGGCAAAATGCAATAGCGCATTCACACAACCAATGCCGATGAAGGGATCGCCCCCCGCTGCGCTATTGTATTCCGACAGCGGGGAAGGGTGGAGTCCCCGCTGTCAGAATACAATAGCGCAGCGGGGGGTGATCCCTTCATCGGCATTGGTTGTGTGAATGCGAAGATCTGTTCGTTATTTTGTTTTTCGTTCTGCCTGCTGGTTGTATACTCTTCTCAAGTCCACCTTCTTATCGGTCATTGTCTATGGTGGAGAAGCAAAGGGTACAGTTGGTAGGAGGTTTGCATGTAATGTTGTGTATGAGTGTTGTCAGGTTCTGGTGTGATATGCGATGTTTGGGAACTTGTTAGCTGTCTGCCTATCAGTATCTGTCTGTCCTTTCCCACACTCCAGTGTACTGACAGAGGAAATTTGTGTCTATCTTGTTTTCCAGGAATTCCTGTCATCTATAACAAGTTATCTTTTTGAGTCTCTTTTTCCTGGATCATCACATCCTACGAGGTTTTCAGCCTTGACCATTTTAGGATCCCTTGCAGAGACATTTCCTAATGTTCAAGGTGAGCAGTTGTGCCAGAATCCCCTCCCCCCAAAATGTTTTCCTTTTTGGTATAAATTGAATTTATGGGGATAGAAATCTAACAATTGGCATTGATGACTAGTTCTTAAAAGGTGAAGGCTGTGCTGCTGTTACCATGATCCTGGTTATCACTGTCTAGTGAACGGCTGAGCTGGATGGACAATGAGAGTTCAGATTTCACTAGATGCCAACTTGTTCCATGACAGTCATATATCAGGTTGTGGAGCAAAAATCAAGATGTCAGCCTCCCACCCCCCCCCCCCCCCCAAAAAAAAAAAGTAAGCAGCAGCTCTTTTTTATTTCTATCCTCCAAAATCAATTTAATTGCCATGTAAATGAATTTATTAGACGCTGTATATAAAGATTTTACACTAACTGGCATAATTTTGGAAGGTGACTTAAAGCGGGAGTTCACCCGAATTTTTTTTTTTTAACATTAGATTGATGCTCATTTTGTCAAGGGGAATCGGGTGTTTTTTTTTAAATCGAAGCCGTACTAACCGTTTTAGAGAGCGATCTTCTCCGCCGCTTCCGGGTATGGTCTTCAGGACTGAGCGTTCCTATTTGATTGACAGGCTTCCGACAGTCACATACATCGCTGCCCCAGTAACCTTAAAAAAAGCCGAACGTCGGTGCGGCTCTATACGGCGCCTGCGCACCGACGTTCGGCTACTTTCGGAAAATCGTGACGCGATGTATGCGACCGTCGGAAGCCTGTCGGAAGCCTGTCAATCAAATAGGAACGCCCAGTCCTGCAGCCCATACCCGGAAGCGGCAGAGAAGATCGCTCTCTAAAACGGTAAGTACTGCTTCGATTTAAAAAAAAACGACCCGATTGCCCTTGACAAAATGAGCATCAATCTAATGTTAAAAATTAACTTTTCGGGTGAACCTCCACTTTAAAGCAGGGTTTGACACATTTGCTTGGAATCTTGGAGCCAGCTAAAAAAAGTTAGGAGACAGAAAACGCAGCCCGCCCTGCCGAGCTCGCGCGCAGAAGCGAACGCATACGTGAGTAGCGCCAGTATATGTAAACGGTGTTCAAACCACACATGTGAGGTATCGCCGCAATTAGTAGAGTGAGAGCAATAATTTATAGTCCTAGACCTCTTCTGTAACTCAAAACATGCAACCTGTAGAATTGTTTAAATGTCGCCTATGGAGGTTTTAAAGGGTAAACGTTTTTCGCCATTCCACGAGAGGACACAAATTTGAAGTGTGACATGTTGGGTACCAATTTACTCGGCGTAACATTATCTTTCAAAATATAAAAAAAAATTGGGCTAACTTTACTGTTTTATTTCTTTTTTATAAAAAAAAAATGTATTTTTTCCCAAAAAAGTGCGCTTGTAAGATCGCTGCGCAAATACGGTGTGACAGAAAGTATTGCAACGATCGCCATTTTATTCTCTAGGGTTTTAGAATAAAAAATATATATAATGTTTGGGGGCTCTAATTGGAGGGAAGGAGATTGCAGTGAAAACACTGGGGAAGCTCCATTGCTGGTTTACTTGTTATGCCAACATCCACCACAAGATGATGCCATATCACAGAAGGAAGCTTAGGCCTGCAGAAGGCTGCAAAGCCGCGGCCTCAATTACTGGCCGATGCGGCCCGACGCGATCGCGCGGTGGGGGCGCACGGAGACACAGGGGTATCCTGTGTCTCCGTGCACCCCCGCCACGTGATCTTGTCGGGCCGCTCTGGCCGGTAATTGAGGCCGCGGCTTTGCGGCCTTCTGCAGGCCTAAGCTTCCTTCACCCGGCGGCAGGTTGCTAATTGTCGCAATTGCGATTTTTGTCAAACCCTGACTTAAAGGGTATCTCTTGGCATTTTTTCCCTTGTTCTGTAATGAAAAACTGCTTTTAATCACCACCCCCTTTCCTCCGTGATGTCATTACAAGGTTTGTAAAATTCTTGCAGAGGCAGTAGCTTGCAGCTCTGTTTCTGTTATTATTGGTATGCCCCCAGAACTACATGTCACAAAAGCTCTTTATCTACACACAGTGGGGTTGATTTACTAAAACTGGTAAAAATCTGGTGCAGCTGTACATGGTAGCCAATCCTCTTCTAATTTCAGCTTGTTCAATTAAGGCTGGGTTCACACTATCTTGGCATGCGGCTCACAGCAGGAGTCCGGTGCATTCTTGTTCACCGTTGCAGGTCCGATTTCAGCCCGAGTATTTGGCTGAATTCAAACCTAAAACGGACCAAAAGATGCACAGGGCTCCTGTGCAATTCGCAATGGAGCTGCTGTGGAAATGTGTCAACTGGCTCCATAGAGAGCTGGTCACAATCTCCTGCTATGCGAATTGGTTGCGGTAAACCCGCATCCAATTCGCAATAGTATGAACCCAACCAGAAGGATACGTTCACCTTTTGGAACATGTTGCATGTTCCACCGTAAGCTAGTTTGGCTGTACTTCTGTGGATCACAGGAACGCAGTTAGTTTTGCACTCCTTTTACCCATTTTCAGTAGACAGTGGGCTGAAGTTTGCTGTCACAGAATCGGTCCATGCCTCGGGCATGATCGCGACAATGAAGTCAGTCTGCCCACATGCCTGGACCGGCAACCTACTCGGCATCTCGGCTTGCGGCTAAGAGCCTAAGCTAGCCGATCCCACACCCTCCACAGCCCAGCACTCCAGTGAGCACGGGGGGGGGGGGGGGCTGGGGGAACAGAGCAGAGAACCAGTGACTGACCCAGCTCTCTGCTCAGGGAGCTCTGAGAACCGAGCGATTGGCAGTGTTTGATCACTTGGTTCTCAGTGTTGGAGCCAGCAGGGGACAGATGCAGTTTGGACTGATGCGGCATCCACCTAGGTAAGTATGATTCTTAAAGTAGTTTTAAACCCTCATTTACAACTTTATACTACAGGTAAGCCTATTTAAAGCGGGGGTTCACCCTAAAAAAAAATTCTAACATTACATTCAGCTCACTACTAGCGCCCAGAAGCGATTCAGTTCGCATGTGCCGCGCTTTATAAGTTTTTCATTCATTCATTCACTACCGACATTGACAGTATGCAGAACTTTTTTTTTTTTGTTGTGCCGTACATGCCTCGTATAGCTATTTTCTTAGCCGGCTTCCGGGTAGTGAATCGCGCAGGAGTGGGCGTTTCTATGCAGCAGTTAGTGATTGACGTGATGACAAAACACTACCCACCCCGTCACATAAGGAGTGTCACGAATTGCCGAAAGAAGCCGAATGTCGAGTCGGCGCTATACGGCGCCTGCGCACCGATGTTCGGCTTCTTTCGACAACTCGTGACGCTCCTTATGCGACGGAGGGGGGGGGGGTAGTGTTTGTCGTCACGTCAATTACTAACCGCTGCATAGGAATGCCCACTCCCGCGGGATTCACTGCCCGGAAGCCGGCTAAGAAAATAGCTTTACGAGGTATGTACGGCAAAAAAAAAAATCGACATACTGTCAATGTCGAGACTGAGCTCAATGTAATGTTAGAAAATTGTCTTTACGGTGAACCCCCTCTTTAAAGGTTTACCTGTAGCCAACAAGGATATCTCTTAAACCTGCATGGTTTAGGAGATATCCCTGTATTTGCATGTGCCGACTTCATGCGGCACATGCACACTTAAGCCAATTGAAGCAATGGTACTATGTGGGAGTGGGAGTGTCGTCATCCCACTATGTGGGAGTGTCGTCATCGCGGCTCCAGCCAATCACGACGCCGGAGCCACGATACACTGAAGTCACTGCGGGACAACATGTTGGCGGCCGGAGGGGGAGACGTGGATGGCTGCGGGGGCTTCGATCGGAGGTAAGTACTACATGATGAGCTAGTATGCTATGCATACTAGCTCATTATGCCTTTGTCTTGCAGGGTGTTTTTTTTTTTGTTTTTTTTAAATATATTTACCTGTGTGTTTTTGTATCTGGGCTCATTCACTCTTGGGGGACACAAAGTGTTGGGATCTCCTCTGTAACAACAATGATCTGAAGTGCGGAAGCGAAAACATCTGCATTTAATACGGCTTTTCTTTTAAATGTATATGGAAGCCAGGGCTACATCTGCACTTGGTAATTCACATGTGCAGGTCTCCGTGCTCCTTTATTGGGAGCAGTAAAGCTTAACGAGCTTTGTTTTGTGAAGCAGAAACGTATTAGTGAGATTTCTTTCCTACTAATGATGTCTTTTCACAGGCTGTTGTCAGAGCGTATTTGAGTTCGCTCAGTCGGTCAGCGGTAACAATGTGCACGCTCTCCTAGAGTGCTTCAGTAACACCTTTGAGGAAGTGAAACTCCTTGCCTTTGAACTTCTGAGAAAGCTGCCCCCATCTGCTCTGGGCCTCCAGGTAATTATGACCAGAATGCAAAAAAGAAAGTGCTCCATGCTGGCAACACGATTGATGAGAAATTGTGCCATTTGTACCAAGCACTAGCTTCAGGGGGATGGAGAGTTATTTGACCGTTTGAACAAGAATGAAGATTAACATCTATTATTTGTGAAAAAGGAAAACGTTGACAAAGTCATAAACCTGCAAAGTTTTTATGAACACCAGCATGCCAATAATTTTGGTAATACAGTCAAACGTTTAACCACTTAAGCCCCGGACCTTTAGGCAGCTAAATGCCCAGGCCAGGTTTTGCGATTCGGCACTGCGTCGCTTTAACAGACAATTGCGCGGTCGTGCGACATGGCTCCCAAACAAAATTGGCGTCCTTTTTTCCCCACAAATAGAGCTTTCTTTTGGTGGTATTTGATCACCTCTGCGGTTTTTATTTTTTGCGCTATAAACAAAAATAGAGCGACAATTTTGAAAAAAATGCAATATTTTTTACTTTTTGCTATAACAAATATCCCCCAAAAACATATATAATTTTTTTTTCCCTCAGTTTAGGCCGATACGTATTCTTCTACCTATTTTTGGTAAAA
Organism: Rana temporaria; assembly: GCF_905171775.1. Taxonomy (NCBI): domain Eukaryota; kingdom Metazoa; phylum Chordata; class Amphibia; order Anura; family Ranidae; genus Rana; species Rana temporaria. The sequence goes on along the minus strand of NC_053492.1, from coordinate 446,123,639 downwards.
AAAAACGCAATAAGCGTTTATCGGTTGGTTTGCGCAAAATTTATAGCGTTTACCAAATAGGGGATAGTTTTATTGCATTTTTTTTTATTTAATTTTTTTTTACTACTAATGGCGGCGATCAGCGATTTTTTTTCGTGACTGCGATATTATGGCGGACAATTTTGACACATTTTTGGGACCATTGTCATTTTCACAGCAAAAAATGCATTTAAATTGCGAAAATGACAGTTGCAGTTTGGGAGTTAACCACAGGGGGCGCTGTAGGAGTTATGTTTCACCTAGTGTGTGTTTACAACAGTAGGGGGGTGTGGCTGTAGGACTGACGTCATCGATCGAGTCTCCCTTATAAAAAGGATCACTCAAACGATACGCCCCCAAAGTTAAGGACGGGGAAGCCGTGTTTACATACGGCTCTCCCCGTTCTTCAGCTCCGGGGAGCGATCACGACGGAGCGGCTATAAACGAATAGCCGCGCCGTCGTCCTGGATCGCTCCCCGAGGGAATCCGCCCGCCGCACGCATCGGAGGGGGTCCCGATCGGACCCCCCACCCGCTAGAAGGCAGGGACGTATATATACGCCCATCTGCCTGTCTGTGCCATTTTGCGGACGTAAATAGTCGTGCGGCGGGCGTTAAGGGGTTAAGGATATGTTTAGCCTTAACAAAAATGTTTATTTTGATTGGATGCTGGAGGGTTGAATCCGAGCTAGCCATGTGGGCCACCGCGTGATCCCCTTGGGGTGGCCTGCGGGGGCTGTGGGGGACTGGAGTTTCCAACGCTTCCCCTGGAGTCTCCCCCCCCCCCCCCCCCTTATTTCCTTACCTGGACCGATGAGATTATATTGCAACTTTTTCTATAAAGATGTCTTGTGTACATTTATTGATTTTATATAGAACAGTTTACACACAGTTCTTTTCAAACATAGAAGGCTGACTATATTTCTTACATGTATATGTCCTCCTTGATTGACCTTGTTGGTCTTTATTACAAGCTAATGTCTGTATTGTTACTTTATATGCCTTTATTGCAAAACTTCTTAAACACAATGAAAGAAAAAAAACTTTGTGCGCAACAGCCCCACTAATACTTACTTACCTGAGCCACATTTCTATCCAGCAATGTGCACAAGTGCCTCGGCTGTCCGGGACTCTCCCCCCTGATTTGCTGAGACACAGCAGCAGCGTCATTGGCTGCTGCTGCTGTCAATCAAAGTCGGTTAGCCAATTAGGAGAGAGAGAGAGGGGGTGGGGCCAAACCACGGCTCCATGTCTAAATGGGCACAGGGAGCTGTGGCTCAGCTCGGGTGTCCCCATAGCTAGCTGTTGGGGCACTGGGCAGGAGGGAGGGGCCAGAAGCACCGAAGAGGAGGATCGGGGCTGCTGTGTGCAAAACTATATCACAGAATAGGTAAGTAAAACATGTTTATTATTTTTAAAGAAAAAAGGAGACTTTAGTTTCACTTTAAGAGGGGGCATGTTTGCAAATGAATTCCCATCCCGTCTTGCTTCCCAATTCTACACTTCTGAAAGACATGGCCAGGCACTTCTAGGTTTAGAGGCCTTCAGTCTGTATGATTTGCAGAAGTAACAAATAACATCCAAAAAACTACTGATAAATCATTCACTTTATTATCAGTATATAAAAAAGCACAAAAACAGCAAAAAAGGGGTCACTGCGTTTCATGCAGTTTTGCGCTTTTTCATTACTACTGTGCTGGATAGTGCAAAACTTCTTAACCCTTTTCCCTGCTCCCACAGTGTCGTGTTTTTTATTTTTATTTTTTGCTGTTTTTGTGGCTTTTTTATACTTTAAAGTGGAGGTTCACCCAAAAACCTTTTTTTTTAACATTAGATTGAGGCTCGTTTTGTCAAGGGGAATCGGGTGTTTTTTTTTTTTTACAATCGAAGCCGTACTTACCGTTTTTAGAGAGCGATCTTCTCCGCCGCTTCTGGGTATGGGCTGCGGGACTGGGCGTTCCTATTTGATTGACAGGCTTCCGACGGTCGCATACATCGCGTCACGATTTTCCGAAAGTAGCCGAACGTCGGTGCGCAGGCGCCGTATAGAGCCGCTCCGACGTTCGGCTTCTTTCGGCTATAATGACGCGATGTATGCGACCGTCGGAAGACTCAATCAAATAGGAACGCCCAGTCCCGAAGACTGTTGATTTCATTGTGCATTATGGGCATTTAAAAAGCTGGTTAAGTCAAGAGACTTTTCCAATCCACACACAGATTGATTGTGCAATTTGAGGACTGAATCAATCCTCAATGTATATTTACCCCTTTTAAAGAGGAATTAAACCCTGATGGGTTTTACTTCCTCTTTGCTCCCTGCAAAGTAAAAGCATCATGGGCTAGTATGCATCACCTATTAGCCCATTATGTGCCACTTACCTGCAGAAGAAGCCTGCAATGTCCGCGCTCTCCCCTCTCTAATCGCTTTTCATTCAGGGGCCGTGGAATCTGGCTCTGCTATTGGCCGGAGTCGCATGACTTCACTCCCGCGAATGCGCAAGAGAGCCGACGGTCACGGCATGGGCACCATAGAAACGGCACAGATCGTGCCCTTTCTTTAGTGCGCATGCGCTGATTTATAGCGAATATCTCCTAAAACCGTAGAGGTTTAGGAAATATTTCCAGTACCTACAGGTAAGCCTTATTTTAGATATACATCAACTTCCAAACCAAGGTTTAACACGTCCCTTTGTCACAAGCCATGAACTCCCAGATTCACCAATTCTGCACGAAAGCCCTCCTCACAATGAAGGGGCATCCCCACTCTTTGGAATGGGAGGACGTCTGTTGACATTTGCGCCAGTCTAAATCCGAGACATACCAGACTTCTGGCTCCAGGCTTTCATCTCAACGGGGTACAAAATAGAAATTCTGGGCCAGATTCACAAAATAGATACGACGGCGTATCTCCTGATACGCCGTCGTATCTCTGAGATACGATTGTCGTATCTATGCGGCTGATTTATAGAATCAGTTACGCATAGATAGCTCTAAGATCCGACAGGTGTAACTGTGTTACACCGTCGGATCTTAGGCTGCAATTCTAGGCCGGCCGCTAGGTGGCGATTCCATTGCGGTCGGCGTAGAATATGCTAATGACTAGTTACGCCGATTCACGAACGTCCGCTTTGCCCGTCGATCTAAATTTACGTTGTTTCCGTAGAGATGCGTCGCGTAAAACTAAGGGTGCCCTCTAGGTGGTGTAACCCATGTTAAGTATGGCCGTCGTTCCCGCGTCAAAATTTTAAATTTCACGTCGTTTGCGTAACTCGTCCGTGAATGGAGCTGGACGCCATTTACGTTAACGTCGAAACCAATGACGTCCTTGCGGCGTCATTTAGCGCAATGCACGTCGGGTAATTTTACGGACGGAACATGCGCAGCACGCTCGGCGCGGGAACGTGCCTAATTTAAATGGTGCCCACCCCATTTGAATTAGGCGGGCTTGCGCCGAGTGGATTTACGCTACGCCGCCACAAGTTTACAGATAAGTGCTTTGGGAATCGGGCACTTACGCTGTAAACCTGCGGCGGTGTAACGTAAATGGGATACGATACGCCGCCGCAGCGTAACGTAATTCTATGTGAATCTGGCCCTCTAACTCTACCACCTTTTTTTATTTTTGCCTTCCATTCTTTCAGCTTTAGACCAAAAGAAAGTAGATTTAATGACCAACTTGCACCCTTGCAGAATGTAACTGCACTTGTAAAGTGAACAGTCTGCTTGCCCTTAGTAAATCAACCCCTGAATCTTTTTGTTCTGCCTGTTGGCCCTTGTAAAGGGCTTCCTGCTCCACCATTGCCAATTGGATCAGGCAATTTATTTCTAGGACCTACACTCTTCGTGACAGAGTTCCTCCTGTTCCCATTAAGAGCCTATTCCTTCAGAGTTGTTGTTTTTTTGGGCTT